>NC_072732.1:8821751-9079251 GCF_026930045.1 Uloborus diversus
GAATACCAATAACTTTTTACCACGAACCTTATAATAGTCCCACTTGGCTGAAGCTGTATTTCCTTTTTATAGTTAAACCGAGCTTTTGAAAACAAATGTTGTATTAATTTAAAACAAATGTTGTATTAATTTAAAACGGCATCGAACTCGATGAAATTGTCAGGCGTTATGTTTCAGTCAATTCTAACACTTAATGGATTTGTTTTTTAAGTAGCGGAAATTAAAGTGTTTTCGATAGCTAAGCTTGCAAATAGATTTGAGATCTAAATTAAAGGGAAAACTTACTTTAATATAAAGTTTAGAATCGCAAGGCGGAGGGAGTTGAAATTGCAGCACTTTTGTCAGTGTAAAAACGATTTCGTTTTTCAATTATTTCCAAAAGGAAAAGATTATTAAAAATTTTTTTTTTCAAAATACGTTCGTTATCATTTATATCGAAAACGAACTTGCTCGAAATTTTTCCTTGCCCATTTAAAGCACTTGAAATTGAATAAAGCGATCAAATTGCTGCAGTATAAACTCGATTCAGGGTAAGTTTTATGTATGTTTTAGCCCCAAACACTAAAAACAATTTCACAATCTCATACATTTTTTCTTGTTGATAAACATTTTTCCAGCAGATCTCTAAACAAAAACGCTTTAAATTATAACCTAATCTCGAGTGCGAAGTGTTTAAATCTTTTAAGAAATTTAGTTTAATAATCGAATTAAAGAATCCTTTATAGTGCGCATTTATGGAAAAAAATCACTCTACAGAATTTTTGAAATGCAATCGTTTGTTAAATCAGGATTTAAACAGGATTCCAGTTCTTCGTAGTCTCTTTTGTTATATTTTTTGAGCTGAAACTAATTCATTGCTCTCCTTTCTTTTTCACCACGGAGTTAACGAAATCTTCTGTTTTCTAAGTGAATTATCTAGAAAAAAAAATTTAGTCGGTAGCCCTACGAACACTGGGTCGTTTATGAATAATGTGACCCTTTTTAAGGGTGGGATGTTCATAAAACTTCGTAAAAATGACGATGCGGTGGTACAATTGCAAGATTATGGTTAAAATCAAAGCATTTAAAGGCGGCATATTACATATTTAAACTTTTAACCTTTTTCATTTCTTACAAATGCTATTTTTGTCTGAGTTTCTTTTGTATTCCCGCTCATTTTATTTCTTAACGAAACTAATCGAATAGAAATAGGTTTCAGTTAAGGTCTAGTTAAAAGTTTAAATTTTGAAATATTTCAACAGCTAATGATTATGGTTATATCGTTAAGTAATAAGATTTCAAGTAAAACCTATCTTTACGTGGCAATTTTCAAAGTACTGCATTTGCCAATTTATATAAATATTTAATTGTGTGTTAACTACGGTTCTTCTCGAGACCTTCCTCGAATTTCATGCAGAATAAGCATGCATAATCAACATATTCATGTTTACGAATGTCCATAAAACACTATTAAAGTTATAAAATAACATCTGAATATAATCTGTAAGGTAGTGTTTTAGTTTCTGACCTAAAATTATGTCAAATAGTGTGGCATTTGACAGAAGGACGGGATATGGCGAAATGTGACAAAGTTTTGACACTGTGACAACGAGGGAAGGGGGTCAAAAACATTGTAAATTATGCAGGAGAATTTATACACAATCCCATGCAGAAAAGTTTAATGAGGTAAAGTAATAATGTATACTATCTGCTTTCTCGTTCGTGGCCTAATAAGCAAGACGTGACACCGGTAAACGAATAAAGACCAAAAAAAAAAACAAACTTTAGCTATTTATAGTGCTCAGACTGAATGGGGAGAAACTAAAATCGACTTCAAAACTACTGTATGCGAGATTTTTTAATTATTTGTGGTTTTTCGTGTTAGCAACTTTTCTGAAATTTCTCAACAAAATGGATTTTACGTTCAAGACAGTTTCAGGGAGTGAAGAATGATTCCTAAAGCGGATTTTTTAAAGACCTATTTTGTCAAAAAATTAAGCTTTCTGAAATATATACACTATAGGTTTTTACCTTTTGCAGCGGGGCACTTGAGTTTTTTTTTTTTTTTTTTTTTAAATAAGTAACCAAAAAAAAAATTTTTTTTTTCTTACTTCTGCAAAGCGATAATCTATATCAGTAGTACCCAAGCTTCCTTTACTTGAGGGTCGCAACTCTTGTGAAAATGCATCTCGCGGGCCAGAACGTATATAAAATTTCAATAGTTCCTCCTTTTTTGAATAACGTTGGAAAATATGGGAAAGGAATGAAAACTTAGACCAATAATTGGCGTTATTATTATTGATATATTACTGAATGCATGTTATTCTGACATCAATTTCTTAACATTTGACTACAAATTTGTAACATTGTTACGAATCATGCATTTCGGTTTGTAACACTGGACACAAAAAACAACTTTGAAGTCCAGATGTGGCCCGCAGGCCGTAGTGAGGGAACCACTGTTATGTATCGTTGCAGCTGTCAATCATATCGGTTGAGACGTTTCAAATTTGTCCCGACTAAGATTCTACCTTGGAGAAATGGCTCTTCTGTTGTTTTCCTAATCTTCAGTTCCATTTGTTTACTCGTCAATTTTTTTTTTTTTTTCTTTCTTTTCATTCTCTGTTGATGAATTTTATAAATAACTAGTAACTATATTTCACCTCTTTATATCTCACCTCGATGGCTGAAAATTTTTCAATATTGTATTAGAAAAGACAGTGTTCAATGAAACGTCTCTCTGTCGTCATTGAAATCCTTAACAGAAAATACTTGATATTTGATTCACTCGAAATTTTCTTTCTTAGTGGTTCGTCTCTTAAGTTTTCCTTAAACATTTAATCTTAGTGTATAGATTAGTAGATTATTGTAGATATCTTGGACATTCATTAATGTGTTCGTTACTTGACAATTGAGGTAACATCAAGTGTCTGAATGGTGTCATCAGTATTATATTTTCGTTACTAGCCGCCTTCGGCGACCAGCTGGTCCACCTTTTTACACCATTCGCCTTTTTGCGCCAGGGTTGGCGCCTTCGGCGGCTGCTTAGACAATTTAGCGACGGTATTAATCAATGTTTTTCTTTATGTATGAATATTATCATTCGCCTTTTTACGTCAATGTTGCCGCCTTCGGCGGCTGCTTAAATAAATTCCGTGGCGCTATCAATCAATCTATATCTATCTATATCATTAGTAGTTTGAATAAAATATTTTCTAGACCTATCTCCAGTTCCGTCGTTTGGAATACTTTTAAAGGAGGGGAGGGGAGACACAAACGGCGTACTCTTTATGCAAATTTTGTCAAAAAATAACAAAAAGCACACTCACTTTTATGTGAAAGCATTGTTTTTTCAAAGTCATGGTGTGTGGGGGGGGGGGGAGCTTTGACATCCCGTCGAAGTTTTTTAAATGACGAGCATGTCTCTTTCTTACTGTCGATCTACTATATCAACCTCTATATTTGTCTATCTATGTATCTATACGATTTATGCATATCTACCTCTGACAGTAATTAACAATCTTTTTTTATTTATATAAGTATTAATTCGAAAAAAAAACTTTTTTTGTCCACTCAATCTCTATCTCTGTATCTACCTAACCTAACCGCCAATCCGTAACAAAAACACAGATCATGCAAAAAATCGCGGGCTTTATTTATTTAATCAAAATAGCCTGCAAAAAAAAAAAAAAAAAAAAGGCTCTGTGTTCCCCGTAGTGCGGCAAAAAGTAACGCTTGCAAAATAATAAAAAAAAAAGGTGAAGAGAACGAAAACGATTTCAGTTGGATCACGTGATGAGGTAAGTTTGGAACTCAGCCGGCAAGCGAACAGCTCGCGTTGCGTTCTGCATTAAAAAAATTGTAAAAAAAAAAACTATTGCGTATTTTTAAAAACTTTTTTCTTCTGAAGGGGGCAGAATGTTTTTATTATTACCAACTAAAATTTTAGAATTGAGGGTTCAATACTTTTCGCAGGATGTGTTTCGAAAAAAATCTAATCCCAGAAAAAAAAGCAAATTAAAAGTTTTTTCAAAAATCTATAAAAAATACAAAAATTGCTCTACCTTCAAATTTTTTTCATTTATCATATTTAAAATTAAATTTCCTACACTATAACACAAAAAATATTCGTATGGCGTGGTTGGTTCGGGGTCTGTGAGGTTAAAAGTGCTAAAAATCACATAAAACATTAAATAACTTTTATTCTAATTAAAAAATCAAAAATCGAAGCCCGAGGTGCACATCTTCAGCAAAAACTGCACCTGTATACCAAATTTCATCTTTCTAGGCCTTACCGTTTTCCCGGGATGCGAGCCACACACACACACACAAACATCTTATTTTATTATATGTATATTTTCGTTATTATAAAAAGTTAACCGTTAATAGTTTTATTTAGTTTGTATTTTGAGTATAAAAAGGTGCTTTGAACAAAATATTAAAACTTAAACTTTTAAAGACAATATATGTTATCGTCTGCTTTATCAATTCAGATTTCCTCCGATCATTTACACTTAATGTTTGTATGGTTCAATACGTTTTAAACACTTAACATTTGTAGGGATCAATTCGTTTGGACTGCTTATTCAGAGCCAGGGGCATTTTACGTTTGAGGGGGGAGGGTCATGTACTAAATACAACACTAAAACACTTTGGAAACACACAAAACACACACATTCCAAGTATTTATTCAAATATTAATTTTCACTCACTGCATTTAAAATACAGTACATCATTACTTGAATACTAATCGCCACTCGTTCAAGCTGATATCGTACTCTTCACAATAACAATTTACTCTCTCAACTATTGCATAAAAGCGCATACGCCTTTCATCATTCGCACGAATAATGCTCATACATTTCTTTTTTAATAACATGCTGCGTCATACATAATTTCTCTAACCCACATCACTACACACACCTTGCCCTAACATACATCGGGCACACAACATGAACCTGTACATTTCTCATATCTTAAACTACGTTCTATTTTTTCGCTTCACACACATCCACGTCATTTACACATTGATCACTCACATCCACGTCATTTACACATTGATCACACACATTCACGTCATTTACACGTTGATAACACGCACTCGCATCTTTTACACGTTGATAACACGCACTTGCATCTTTTACACGTTGATCACACACATTCACGTCATTTACACATTGATCACACACGCACGTCATTTACACGTTGATAATACACATTCACGTCATTTACACATTGATCACACACGCACATAAATATAAAATGTCCCTGGCCATGGTTCGACGCCTCGTTTCGTGATGGATGAAAAAGTATCTCAGCCGAGCTGGGATCAAATTTGTGATTGGAGGAAAAATAACAGGTGTGTTTTTTTCTGTGTTGGTTGACATTTTTCGAGTATGGAGATTCGAACACTCTCTGGACTGGTGACGCTGTGCCTATGGGTGGGCTTTCGGGTCTCGGGGCTATGGTTCGGAAAATGGAGTTTATGGAACGATCAAATGGTTGAACCCAAGAGTCCAGCGCATGAAGGTTGAAGTTCGAAGCGGGGCTTGACTCTTTGGAAAAGTTGAAGAGGGGTGATTCCACAGTATTTGGCTGTGAAATGCTCCGTACCTAAGACTACATCTTGAAATACAAGGAAACCCCGATTTTACGTTTCTCAAGTGACGGAGTTGAAAAAAAACGTAATATACAGGAAACACATTAAAAGTCAAAAATAAAATAGAAAAATACTAAGCAAAAATTCAAAACAGAAAAAATAATATAATTAGTAAAAATGACTCAATGGGCATAATATCCGTATATTACGAAAAGAATGTTCTTATGCATACCATTTTATACCATTTCAACACATTTAGTGGCGAATAGGGGCGCTTAGGCAGAAAATACTCCGTAGTAGTCGATTGTTTTTTAGTCATTGAATTCAAAGTAAAAACAGCATCTTTTAGAATTGAAATGTTTTGTAAGTTTTGTTCCTTGTCTTTATGAAAAATAAATCATAAAAATAAAAGTCAATGTTTATTAGCTCTTCAATGTAATATTGAAAGAAACCATGGGCTGTGCTTGCGGATCTGCTTGTTCATGTTCATTTGCGGACGTTAAAGTCCATAAGGACGGATACGAATAGAGCAGTAGCCTTTCTGTTTTTATGGATTAACTTTCCACAACATGGATTATCCTTAAAATGAAAAAAAAAAAAAAAAAAACACGCACAAATGAAATGTATTGCTTAGTTTAGAACTTTTTTGTTTACATCCCAGTGAAAACGTAAAATGTGGGAAATTCCTAAATAACAAACTTACACTCCAGATTAAATTACCATTATTAGTCTACTAGAAAATATCCCGTCAAGGTATGGCGGGTGAAAATTGCTTCTACATTTGAACGAAACTATTGCCTGTTTGGTGATATTTTGATAGTTGACATTTTAACCCTCACTCTAGTGAATTAGTCCTAAACTCCAGCAGGTAGCGTTTATCGTGGCCACTTTTTCGGTCCTTCATTCTCCTAAAACGACAGTCTTAGCAGTAAAACAGTTTAGTTAATGGATCCAGTTCAGCCTTGTCAAAAGAAAGCATTTCCCAGCATGTCAGACATTACCAAAACATAGTGTTGATGACGTCAGAAGCGTTCTTCGATAAGTGGATTGGTTATTATGTATATGAAAATGAAAAAACTGGTATTTGGTGAAAAGAAAAACGCGAAGTGCAAGAATAACATAGATTCTGGGGACGTAAAATCGGGGTTTCACTGTACTTATATATTTTGTTTATTACGAAAATACTAATGAGAGTTAAAAACGATAGAAAACTTCATTACTTAGTACTTTTAAAGCAAAAAAAGCATTAATAAATTTATATAGTATTACGTACGGGACATCCCATAGATAAATACTGTAGAATAACTCGGATATTTAGTGAGGTTTTGGAATGGTAATCTTTGTTTGCCCTACAGAAAGTAATGGAGTGTGTGCCGAATGTGCTGTACGTAGACTTTTTTTTGAGAAATGACGTCTTGTGTGAGTCATTGTTGCGAACTGCGATTTCTGACATTGTATTTTGAGTTTTTTTAAATATGGTACAGAAACAAAAAAAAAAGTAGTTTGAAATGTCTTTAATTTACATAAATTTCGTCGTGAGGACACATGACGAAAAGTCCGTCAGGAGCAAACTGGTAATGCTAGAAATTCTTCTTTGCATTATTCTCCCCGTTCTTGATTATTTTATGTGTTTAATTCAGGAATACATCCATGAGTTATTAATGAAGAAAGAACTATCATTTTAAAAATTATTTATCTCTATTGAAAAAGGGAATTTGCATTAGTTTTTTCGTGGAATTTAATTTATACTATGCTAGAAATGCTCTACATATGTGTAGATGCATCATTTTGTGTGTGCCAATTTTATACGCGAATGGAGGGGAAGGTACTGACTACTCCTTTTGAAAAACGTTGAGTAGTCCTGGTGTTCTTCGTCGAATGAGTGTGGAAATCTAATATTCTTAGTTATTTTATGATTTCATTATGTCTATCGAAGATGTGCTTCAGGTAAATGATTTAGACTATGCTAATCGTCTGCTCAAATGTTCATTCAGATAACAATTTCTGACTGAGGGAATCATTCAACTTGATTGTGCTCGAACCGATCGAACTCTGCTGGATTTAAATTTGACCCTTAATCAAAATAGATAATCGCAACATCGAACGCTACTTTATAGTTGTGCCACAGAGAGTGCCACGGGTGTACCGGGAGTGGAAACCGTAAATACTTAATTGCTTGCTCGTTCTCGCTGGTCCTGCCTGCTACAAAATGAAGTTTTCACTTCCAGTTAAACCACCATGACACGGCTATAAGACAAATGCAAATAATAATTGCTTCAATTAATGTTAGAAATGTATGAACAAACTCAAACTACCAAAAGAAACACTAAAAAGTAGTTAACAAATCAAACAATTTTTTACGGAAAAGTTTGATCACCGATACAAATAATGGAGGCATAACCAATAATAAAACCATTTGAGAGCTAACCACCAAATAATCACTGATTCTACAAGGAATTTCTTAAGAATCGAAACAAATGGTAGTTAGTAATTTTTTTCCCAATTAGTTTTCATGGGAAAACTTCATAAGCAACCCTTCGAAAAGAAATCTAGCTGCAATTTTTAATTTTGAATTTTATTATGTAGAATGATTGAATGCCAAACCAGAGCCCTAAATTAAAGTTATCATCGCCCTAACACTAATAATCATTATAGAGATCATTAGTGTAATCATCAATCATATCTATCTTTATCTTAGCTAATAATAAAGCTGAAAGACTGGATCTGTGTCTAGAAGTTTGGATATGTGTGACACACATAGCGCGTAGACCGTTCTGCCGATTTTCATGAAATTTGGCACAAAATTAGTTTCTAGCTTGGGTTGTGTACCACCGAAGCGATTTTTTGAAAATTCGATTTTGTTCTTGTTCTATGATTTTATTTTGGATTTAATTCCTCTGCACCGAATGAATTACCATAGCATGGACGAGCAAATTACCGTAGCATATTAGCGAGAAATTCATCATGCATTATTTTTAAATATACAAGCGAACCAAATGATCTTTTAATTTTACACTACGTGCGAAACCGTGCGGGTACCGATGGTATTAACTAAGACAACGCTTTTTTTAGGCGGTTTTGGATTCTTGGCGTAGAAATGCCTTCTCATGAAATGTATTAAATAGCTTTTTTTTTTTTTTTTTTTGCTGAAACAATTCCAGGTCTTAGTTTAAATAAACCCAGTATATTAACTTCAAAAAGTTTCGCTACCTCCCCCCCCCCCCCACAAATTCTGTGATTCAAGAATTAAGCTTTTTAAACTCAATTTAAAGAGACAACCTTGGTTATCTAACGAATATAACTTTATTAGGCATCATAAATCCTTTTTATTTATTTTTTTTTAGTTTTCTTATTTTTTCTGCATGAATTTTAACACTGCATGAAACACGAGCGTCTACTTGCTAATCTTTATTATCTGAATAAAATCATGTTCTTGATTACGGTGTTGAAATACTCTAACATTTTATTCTACATTTTCAGAAATTTCGGGATGATGAAAAAATATTGCAGTTCCAAACGGCAGATTCTTAATAAAAACAAACGATTTGTTTTTTAATAGCCTACAGTTGAAATTTATAAAGTTGAGACGATTAATGATCGTAATATCGAGTTTTTATTGCCGTGGATGTATGGCCCATGACAACAAAAACATTCATTCAAATTTGACTTGTTCTTCTTCAAAATTATATCAATTGCACTATGCACTTTGATTTGTTTGCTTACAACATCAGCTTTTATGTTGTAAGCTTTTGTCGAATTTACAATAAAAACTCCCTTTTTTTACGTCCGTGTGACTAAATTGTTAGGTCAGGACTTTCAAATGCCCCTCTGACTTACGAATTAAAGCGTGACATTCTGACTATAAATGTAATCGCGTAGTTCTGCAGATGTGAAACTGGTGGGCCAATTGTGATATTGTGGGGCAAGCAGATTGTCGGTCACTGGCTTTTGATAGCTGTATATTTTACTTGCCAACGCTAATTATTGTGAAAAGGTTTTTGATAAAGTTCAGAAATATATTAAAGAATTTCATTCACGCGTTCATTTGTATGTTCCTTCTTGCAAAAAAATCGACGAAAGTTAACTTTCCCCCAATACCGGAAATTTATTAGTGAACTTCTTCCAGTTTAATTACAATCATAGTTAAAAAGTGCGAAGTATTTGTGGGATATTTCCTTGCAAGCGTTAATTAAGAACTGTCAGTTTATGACATAAGCAGTTCAATAGCTTATTTTGTTTATATTTAAAACAGTTTGACGCTTTTCCTTCAATAAAATTGTTGAACATGTTTCAAAGATGTATAAAGACCATGGTATGTGCAATGCTGCCAACTACTCTAGGAGTTTATTTAATTTACTGATTATTTCATGAATAACGTTACTCTGATTCTTTTATCTAAACTGAAACACCTGCTATATAAAAATTGTATTAATAATCATCACTAATTGTTTAGATACAGCACGAAAGTGCATTAAATTACTCCAGACTGTTGAGATGTTAATTTGTGCAACTCTTCTACAACATTTCTTAGCCAAACATAAATTACCTTAGTGTTTGCGGCGGTTCAATTTTAAACAAGTTTCGGTTGGAAGCCTCTCCTAGCTCTTTCTTTTCTAACGTTGCTTAAGGCAGTTTCAAAATGTGCTTCCAGAAGGAAAAAGGTTTTCGAATCTCTTACGCCTTACCCTAACATAACAATCTGAATCCTCAATGTTGAAAATTTAAACAGGATGTACCCAAACACTCTCCGCTCTCCTCACATCTCCATGCAAAATTTCATTTTCAGGCTTTCAATCTCGGAAAAAATTGCGAGGGACATAACCCACTCCTTCAAAATATAACTTTAAATTCCGTTTTAAAATATTCAGGAACAGAAATTTCTGAAGACAGCCCGCAAATCCTGAAGCTTCTTGTTTTGTCAGAGCTTAAAATGAGTTTTGAGGAATATATTTTTAAAAAAAGATCTATGAATGATCCCCGAAGCATTACCCTTTTATTAACTTTACTGCCAAAGATAGTCTAAATTATGTCTGATAGATTTTAGTTTCAAAAACTAGCTGTAGAACACTCTCTTCCTCCACACTTAAGGTCTTTAAAGGCTGCCAAAAATTGAATTTCTAGGACATTAAAATTTCCAGGATGAGATCACCAGAGCATTCCTCCTTCTCTATCATCACCACATATACTTTTAAATTCCGTTAATGTAAATTTGCACGGGAGAATCCTCGAACTCTTCTTTTTCTCATACAACTTAAAATAGACTTCAATTTCGGGAGAGAACCTTTCCACTTTCCTCTATCTTTCCTAAAAGTAAGCCTGAAGTCTCATCTTTAGGACGTCAGTTTCGACAAATTTCAAGGCTTTAATTTCACGTTCGCGACGTTAGGACATCCCCCTAAAAGTCGGCAAATAAAGCCGCCAAATTTTCAGACAGGGCCTCCAAACATTTTTTATTTCCTAAAATTCATTGAAGTAGCTTAAATTTGTTGTCGTACGACTTCAACGTTGAAACATTTTCAAAGCAAGCCTCAAAGCCTTCGCCGTTCCCTAACCGTTAACAAATGAGTACATTTTTCAGACTTCCGGTTCGAAAAATACCCAGAGCGAGTTCTGAATTTTAACAGTTTCTAAAACCCAAATTTGGGTTACCGCTGTCGAAAATTTCCGGAGAAGCGATACGTAGGCCCTTAGTTAACAGCTTGCTCTAAAGTTGCGTCTTCAAGACACCAATTATTTCAAAAAAGACCTCCAAATCCACCTGCCTCCCTTAAAGTCACCAAAGATATGATAAAACTGTGTTTTTAAGAGTTCAATATCAAAAACATTCCAGGGAGAGCATCAGAACATTCTCTATACCCAAAACATCATTAAAGATTATCTAAAGTTACGTTTTTTAAGTCTTTTATTTCGGAAAATTTCCGGGAGGAGCATCCGACTCCCTAATATTGCAAAAAAAGTCTGAAATGGATAATCATTTTCAAAAGGGTGTGGGAAGGAGCCTCAACTTTCTTTCGTTTAACGTTACCACCAAAACGTGCATAAAGTTGCGCTTTTTAAATCAGTTTTGAAAGTTTTCAACGGGAGAACATTGACCCTCTTGCTGCACCGGGCCCTTTTAACAAAACTTATAGTACAAAGCTTATATATTAGCTTCTATTTTGACTTTTTCTAAACAGAGCCGTACCATGTAGGTGGACCCTCGCTAGTGAGCTAAAAACCTTTTTAGCTACCAATGTGAATATATACTCTGCTTTTATGTGAGGTTGATTGGTTCCTGCTCTTCTATGGCTATTCCAGACTGATGATCCATGGGAAAAGGCGCAGCTGCCATCTCTGAATATTTTACCCGACTTTTTCGGCGTTGACTTGCAATTCCACGATATGGGGCTGCAGTTTGTAGCTTTAAAACCAATTAATGTACGCATAATGTTACCAAATCTTAAAAAAAGTGCGTGATGATTATTTCAAAGTGTTTAAATTACCTAGTGCACTATATAATATAAATTTCAAAAGTAAAGAAACAAAACTGGTTCATATTTTAAATTATTGAAATCCTAAATTTTTCGTAGGAAGAAAGATGAACCATCTCTTATAAAGACTTTCATACTGCTAAGACGGGGGTGCCCATTTGCCTAAGAGCAATGGTGTACCCCCTCAAAGGAGCACCCCCCCCCCCCCCCGAATGAGAGCTCGCATCAATGGAGAATGACCCCTTAAAACACCCATTCTAAAAACTGTCAATGGGGAAGTCAGCACTATGAACCCTCCCCCCCTTTATTTAGCTTATCTCTGCCCCTTGTTCAAGTTGTAGACTCGCCACTGTGTGTTAAGGAGTTAACTGAAAACTGCAATTAAAATTAATCTTTTCATACACACAGCATTCTAAAATTTTGATAAGCAACTTATTGTTAAAGAAGACCTATTTAATATTGTTTTTCTATTTATATAAATGTTCTTGAAAATTAGAACAAGTATATTTGGCAAATAGTATTTGTGGGAGAAAACACATGGTCTTATTTTTGTTCCTGAAAGTTTTATCGCTAAATTTCTCTCCTTCGAGAAGGTTTCGTAAAGTTATTAGCTTTACATTCAAGTTGAAACGTTTATTTGTTGAAAATGAACTTTCACGTTACACAGGCTCGAGACTGATGTTTTATTTGGGCGTTTGAAGAAGTTCAGACTTGATGGCTTCGAATAACCGTATACTGGAAAAGCACTTGTTTTACGGAAATGAAGATATCGGTCATTCGTGAGCTGAAAATGTCCCGAATTTTATTTAAGCCGAACAGAAAATGATGTATGAAGTTCAAATACTTCATGAGACTAAAATTTTTTCGCTCATAACGGGCAGGCAAAAGTCGAGGAAATGAAAGCCTCGCAAAAATAAGCGCTTCTACAGTAATGCCTGTTAAAACTTACCAGGGAGCCACACGAATGATGTAATAATGAAGATTAGAATTGGTAGCAGCCTAAAAAAGAGCATTTTTCGACAGTGTCCATTCTCGTGCCTATGTTGTCGATAAATAAGGTCATAAAAATCTGCCGAAATTTGAAGAATACACCTAATTTAAAGACTTGGTGAAAAAAGGAAGGTACCGATTTCTCGACGATGATTTCATGGTCTGCTTTTGGCAGGATATCCAACTGCAATTTGTGAATGGTGTCATCCATTTCTCACCGCAACTCGCTAAATTTGGCGATTTTTCTTAAAATTTTGGCGGAGTTAAAGACCTTATGTTTCGATAATGGGGACAGAGGGCAAATAATTTGTCTGTCGGAAAACATGTTTTACTATGCTCTTTTTATTGGTGCTTATTTACATATTTTCATTATTACATTATCGTATGATTTCCTGATCATAGAAACACTTCAAAAAATCGCATCTAAAATGTCATTCAAAAATTTTTTGAAAGGTTTTTAAAATGTCAAATTACCAAATATTTTTTCATTACTACACTATAGCATAGGGTTCCTGGTTAAAATAATAGAAACACATCACGAAACTGCATCTGAATTGTCATTGGAAAAATTTTAATGGTTTTCGAAGTTTTTTTTACCAAATAGTAAATTACACTTTCTCTCTTGCAACGGAAAAATGCTAGAAAATATTTGCTACTTCAGGTTAAGGTTCAGCCGAGTGATTAAAATACTATGAAGATCTTTTTAAAAATAAAACGTGTTTAACTTTCTCACTGGTATGACGATCACGTGGTTCTGGTTGGAAATTTTAAAAGGTTTTAAAAATTTCTGTTTATCAAATTAAATTTTCTCTCTTGCTACTGAAAAATGCTGGAAAATATTGGCTACTTCTGATTAATGTTCAGCCGAGGCGTTAAAATATAAAAAGCTTTTCAAAAATGGGGGGAGGGGGGGGGGAACGCGTTTAACTTTGTCAATGGTATGATAATCATGTGGTTTAGCCATACCGTTTAGGCCCTTAAAGTCAATTTAGGAGCTGAGCTCATGCGGGATGGTTAAACCCTTGACTGTTATAAAAAAAAATCACGAGTACTAATTTCGGATAAATTACTGTTTCCTCATTTTCACAATACCACCCCCTTCCCTTTCTTAAAATCCTTCTTTAAAGTTATTGTTTTAGGAGAAATGATTTCAATTTTGATGGGCAATTTTGAAGCATTAATTTTTTTTTTTTGTCCTTTAAAATCTGATTTTTAAATATTTCAAATCATTGAGGCAAAGTTTTATAGGGAAATAGTCTTCCTTCGTTTGTTGCTGGAATAAAATAATCTTTAAATTTCCATTCATTAAATATAAATCAATTTTTAAATGAAAGCTTTAATAACACTCATATATTAAAGCATTGCTAATGTTAATATAAAAGATTGAAACATAATGTTTGAGTATTATGTAAGGAACCTTTTCCTGGAGGTTAAATGATTTTGTGTGATTGAAAAAGGTTTATTTCCTTGATTTTATTGTTAATGTCATGTGGTGAAATTTTAAAATGTCCAAAAGCTGAATAGGAAGCATATGTGTTAGGATATTGTTCTTATTCTGACTGTCCTTCATTATGCGCAGTTCCGTATTGAATCAAATTGTTTGTAGTTTTTGTGAAAGACTAGTTGCGTAATGTGCTTGTCAAGCGTCAAAAAAAAAATCTGCAGCTAAAAAAATTAAAAAAAAGAAAAGAACAGAAAAAAATGCATGAAAAAATAGAAAAAACTAAAGAAAAGAAAAAAAAATAAGAAAAAAGAATTTAAAAAAAGAAAAAAGAAAAAAAAATTTAAAAAAAGGAAAAAAAAAGAATTAAAAAAAAAGAAAAAAAGAATTAAAAAAAAAGAAACAACAAAAAAAATTAAAAAAAAAAAAAGAAAAAATGGCTGGCAGAAAATGTGACGCTTGACAAGGAAAAATACCTTATTCATGTGCTCCTTTTGTACCCATATGAAGTTAATTTTGGAGTTGTGTTGAATAATGTTTGTATAAGTGTGCTTCTCCTTAATTTAAAGGAAAAAAAAACTTTTTAGAGATTGTGGTGCATAAAAAAAATAAGGTGTTATAAATTTAACCTGCAGGAATCGGTGCTTTAAAGCAGGTAACGTACCGACAGTCAGCAATCATTTCTATTTTTAAAGAACTTAAAAAAATACCTTTGTTTTCTTTATTTATAAATACTGTGAAAAATAAATCTATGAAATGTAAACCATGAAATATTTAAGCAACTATTTTAAACAGGTGCATTTTTTAAAAGTATATTTGAAGAATCTAAATTAAAGTTTTTTACTTCTATTGTACTATTTTATAAACTGTAAAAACTTTTACCACGATGAGTTTGATAACGACATAGCTGTTTTTCTCCCCCCCTTCCATGTTCTCAATGAAACGGAAGGAGAAAGTGATCTATTTCTTTCTGAACTTTTTAAACGCATGTGGTGAAAAATATCCAATAGCTAGAACTCCAAAAGTCGAAAAAGCTATATTTGAGTCTTGTTTTGACGAAAGAGATAATACATTCCAAGAAAAAGCAGAATACAATAATTATTGGAAATTGAAAAATCGCTGAAAGATCTATGAAGGACTTTAAAAATTAAGCGAGAACACAAAAATACCGAATAATAAAACTGCAAAGAGAAGTCTTAGAATAATTTGCAAAAATAAGCTTCTTAAAAGCCATGGAGCAGAAAAAACCTTTTGGGCTTAAGAGGAACCGGATATTTTGCTTTGCGGAGGAAACAGAAAAAAAAAAAAGAAAGTGAAAAAAAAAAGAAAAAAGCTGTCTGAAAAAGATGGAGGGTATCCCAGTGCATAAGGGTTTGGAATCGGAGGATTCCAATCTCGGAGCCTGAAGCCTCCAAGGAGGCATGTGGTACGTGCTTGTTAAATCCGAGGATCCCTGTGGTCTGTTGCTAGCAGTTACCATGTGTACAGAATTTCTGGGGGATTTCCTGCCTCCCATCGAGAACTGTTTCTAATTGTGGAGATGAACTTTTACTCCTGCCCAATTGGGGTTCTCACTCTCCCAGGAGCCACTCCATATTGCCTTAAATTCATAATCGCTACACAAGTGGCATCTGCTATAACATCGCAGTCGACGAAGATGGCAGTTTTGCAGACAGTTTTCCTGTTCCTCCTCCCTCTGACTTTTATTTGACTTTTCGGAAGAACGAAGCAAATTAAAAGATTATGTATTTAAAGTGAAATACAGAACAAGAAAAAAAAGAGTGATCTTGAAAATGACTGTTTGCAAATTTAGACAGAAATGTGCAGTTTCAAAAAAATTAAAAAATCGCAGTCGCTTGCCGTTTCTGCTCATCAGAACTGGACAACAGCTTACTTCAAATAACTTTAGAGATATATTTTGCAAAACACTTGGGAAGAAAATTCTCCTGCATTCATTTTTGAATTTCTTCTCCCTAAATATGGTATTATTTTGAAGAGCCAGCGACTTAAATAGTTCATTACTGTCACAAAGACACGAGAGTTTCATTGAAAAATTTTACACGAAGAAAAAAAAATGATGAGCTTGAAGAACAATTGTTGAATTGCGTTTTTCTTACTGTGTCATAGGGTGAAAATGCATTCTTAAAACAGACAGTTTTTGACATCTTCCAGAAGTTTGTGAAGCCGTCGAAAAGATATGCTTCTCTAACATCTTGTTGACATTCTCCAGTGACGACGCTCTGTCGAGAAATCCTGTTTCTTTCTGTCAAATGACTCTAAAACATCGACAAATACCAAGAAACGTCTCTGCAGTCACTTACTGGAGAAAATAAAAATCATCCGAATAGTGGTTTTTGGAACCGTTTAATAAAGAACATAATTCAAGAGGGGGCGGGGGCTATATTTCCATTTTAATATGACAATTGATATTTCTTTAGTGTGCACCCTTTTCCAATATTTTTCTGTATTTAATAGTTGTTATGCTTATTATCAATGTTATTCTTTGTTTATTTAAAATTTTAAATAATACATTCAAATAGCATTGACCATTGAGAAGAGATAAAATGGAGGGAGCGAAGACCTTCCAGAAGCAATGATCCCAAGTCACGTGGTAGATTTTAAAGCGAAGCATTGGAAGAAATCGAGTTTCTTTCACTGGTTTCGCACAAAACGTGCCAACCATTCGTCCTGGTTGAGTCACGTGACTAGGGGTCTTTGGACCAGCTTTTGCCAAGATAGGACTTGCTCCCTCCATTTTATTTCTATTCTAAGGCATTGACACTCGAAAGATCAGAGGAGTCATTTTGGCCGTTATCAGTTCTTCTATGCCTGTAAATTAAAAAAAAACACTTTTAAATTCTTTTAGTTTGTTTTATCATTCAATTAATTACCAGTTTTGTGCTAGCTGTAAAATGGGTAATACATTAGTCACTTAGGTAGTAGCCCAAGCAGAGCCTATTAGGCCATGGAAGTTTAATTCTTTCATTACGAAAAAGTGGAATCAAAATTAATCATTAATAAAATTCAGGATTTTTTTTAAATAAATTTTCAGAGTGTATTCAAATTGTTTTAGTTAGAACTACATGAAGACCAAAATAGTCAGTGATACTTGAAATGCGTAATTGTGATCTTCCTAGTGTCAATGTGTTGATTTTGAGTGCTTGCTGACTGTCGACTCGCTTAAAATTGATAGTAGTTTTGTTTACTTTTTAACATAAAATTTAAGTCCTTGAAGGTTTGTTTTTAAAAGATATTTAAAAAAAATTTTAATAATTTTTTGAGAGGAAAACTTAAAACTATTTTCAAGTAAAAGGGATGTTTATTCTAAATGTTGATATTTAACATATATTTTCCAGCTGCAAATAGGGTTGATATTCCAAAAAATCTGTATTTTCCAATGAGCAATTAGTGATGTTTGAAAATATTAATACTTTTTTAAAAAGTATTTCATTTGTCAGAAGTAGCAGACTTTTCCATTTTTTTTCAGTTACAGTAATATCTTGTTTAAAAGTGAAATATACAGTGTAGTATGAATTATTCCACTTGGTACATACATTCAAAATTATTATGGCATAATTTATAATTTGATCGGTACACGCATTTCAGATGCCGTTAAGAAAGTAAAATAACAGTGGAAATCCTGTGTAATGCGAAAATTTAAACATCGTTTTTCCAAATAAATAAATACGCAGTGAGTGCTTAATATTTTTTAAGTGATTTATTTTAAAAAGCTTCAACAAAAGTAATTTAATGTATTTTCTCACACACACACAAACAAAAGTGATGACCTTGAGTTAGGAAGATAAATTTGAAACTTGAACATCCGAGATATATTTAGTGAATATTATTCATTTAGTGATCCTAACTCACAGGTTATGCTCGACAAGTGAAAGTAACCCTCCCTGCTAGAGTTATCTCAATGTTTAGTTATTCGAAAGTAGAAAGATTGTCAGATTTGAAGTTCCAGTTTCTTGTTTATCGAAATTAAAATTTCTAAAAACGTAAGATTTTTTAGCAGTAAAATCGTTATTTGGTGCCTTTTCCCCTATTGCTCGTGGACTACTAAAACAGTTTAATGCCTCATGGGTTAATCACAAAGCCCCAAATAAACGACTCCGTAAGTAGCTCACAAAAGAACACTACCAAATTCAGCTGCAATCAGATGGCTATTGCTCGTTATTTATAAGTGTCGGAAGTTTATATCAAAGGCGTAGAAAATTAACTCTAAAGGAGGGGAGAGGAGTTTTCCACAATAGTGACTACGAATAACAGCAATCACTTTGATTGCTTAACATGGTCATTTGCATGTGAAATAGGTTCAATAATGATAAAGGTAAAGGATGAATAATTAATGACTAATTTTTAAATTAAATGAAAATATCTTAACTTCTGCAGTATCAGAATGTTACTTTTTTTTATCACTCAAAACAAGGGAAGGACAAAAACTTTACACTACGCTATTACTAATTAGTTGACTATTATTTCCCCCCTTGAATGTGATAGTAACTTTCACATCAGGAAGGACAAACACTTTAGACACTACGCTATTACTAATTAGTTGACCATTATTTTCCCCCTTGAATGTGATAGTAACTTTCACATCAGTGAACTCCATGTACTAAATTCATAATTTGCAGTTATTAAATGCCATTTAAGAATAGCTTTATAGATAATTGAATGATTTTCCTTTGCTTATTGCAAATTTCTAATAATAAATAAGCAGAAATTGTGGAGAAATATTTTCAATTGTCGACGATAACTATGTCAACACGTTTCTGTTTACAGTTGCTTCAGTTGGTTAATGCCGTGAATATCTTAGTCAGGAGGAGGTAGATTTTACAGCCTGTCATGAACTTCTGCTCATGGTTAATCATTCATTTTTGCCCTTTAGCCGTTCTCAAAAAAAAAAAAAAAAAAAGAAACTTGCAGCATTGAGCAGAAAGTTACCGCTCTTAAGGGCTAATGCGAAACTGCGTGTAGTGTACCGGCAGTCCAGTTACGCCGTCCAGAGACTGCAGTTTCGTCCTTGTTTTGTCCCTCATCAAACTGGAATAGACGATAGGAAAGTTTTCGATTTTTCAATTTTATTTTTATATGATAGAGTAACATGTATGAACATCATAGGTGAAAAAATTTTTGCGATACGATAAGTATTTTTTTTTTTTTTTAATTTTAAAGTTCAAGCGCTTGTGACGTCAAATGGCACAGGAAGTGACGTCATGCGATTTTCCGCCGCGGGAGAAGCTGAAGGACGTGCAGTTGGCTTCGAAGACGAAACGTTCTGGCATTTAACTCCTCGCGTTTCTGGAACATTAAACCTCTCACCCTCTCGGAAATATTCGAATACCATCATTGATGTTACTTGAGCAATATTCATAGATTGTGCTTTAACGAAACCGGCCTCCATAGTGTGTTCAAAAGGATTATTGAATTTCTAAAAAATAAAAATATCAGCGCGCTCAAAATGTCCGTAGCGAAAACAAGGGATCTTCGGCGAAAAGCTGCCCTTTAGTGCCCTGTGACGTAGGCTCGTGACGTTTCAGGAGAGCGCACTTTTGCGCGTGGATTTTTAAAAGTTCATTAAAAATCAATCACGTCGTTTTAAAAATCGGCGATGGTGATTTTTTTAGTTTTGAGGATCAATTAACAAATCCAATAGTCAAAATATGAACATTTAATAGGTTACAACTTCCCTATTACTGATATGGTGGCAGATGTCATAGTTTGAAGCGGGGAGGGCTAACAGACTGGTAGCTAAAGCTATTGCTATTAAACCAGCTAGAGTTCGCTGCGAAAGTACGGTTCAAATCGTCAAGTTAAAGACAAGCTTATGTATTAAGTAGTAAGTTACCGCCCTTAATCCAGTGCCAACTTATTTGATTCTATAAATTTACTACGTTTACGTGTTTGTTCTTGTGTCCTTAAAATCCCGCCGAGAAAGAGCCAAAATGATTTTCTGTTTAAGCAAATTAAAATGCAATTACAGTACTAATTTTGCAGTCTTTGTCAGAAGTAAAACTGCAAATACGGGCCGTGCTACTAGTTACTGAAATTGAATTGTCCTTTTCCTGATTAATATAGCACTTTTTCCCCAGATCATAAATGTATCATTTTAAGTTGTATCGTGTACATACTCTAGAACAATTTATCAAATGTAAAAGAAATATTTATTTTCCAATTTAAGACAGATTTTAAGAATATTTCTCTACATTCGGACCCACTTACAATCCCCTTCCCACCTTCACTAAGTGCTCATAATGGTTGTCCATTGATTAAAAAAAAAAAAAACACAAATGTTTTTCAATGTCATTACGGTTATTTCTTACTTTGAATCAAGTTCACATTTCCAAACATATTTAATTAAGTTTCAATGGTGAACACATTAAAAGAATAACATTCATTATTTTTACCTTAAATTTTCATTGAAACATAAACCGCCTTAGGTGGCAGCTTTGCATTTTCGTGATGACTTGACTATTTTGTTAACGTTATACTTGCACAAGTAATGTATTTAAACCTGCTTATACAATTTCAAATGTGAAGGAATAAAGCACTTTGAAAATTTTTCAGGATGTAGAAAAAGTACAGAATGCATGCTTTTAGTACAAAAAACAAATCCGAAAACGAGCCCGGTATTTCTGTTGTGCCATTTTTCTCGCGCAAACCAGGGCTTGTTACAATTGTTATAAAATGAATATTTCCATCTTAAATGATGCTGTACATTTGAGATAATCCATGTTTCAAATTTAGTGTGCTGTGGTTAGCCATGCGCATGGCAGTAAATACAGGGGATCCTGGAATGGAATGTGTGGGTATGTATCACTGTTAAAAATTCAGGAAGATTTTCTGGTAATTGTTACTGTAAAATGACGGACTTAACGCATCGCTGATTTTTACGGTAATTTATACTGGAGAAATAAGCGATCCCAGCGCCAATTGGTTGCTGTGGTCTACCGAGGAAACCGTAAAATTTTACAGTAACATTTGATTTTTACGGTAATAGTTACTGGCAACATGGATGCCAGTAACAATTACCTTAAATGTTCCAGAAAATTTTTAACAGTGTACCTTGCACAATTTATATTTTATTTTGTTTAATCTGTATTCTTATTAATTCGGACGTCCTGGATCCCTTTACAATTTCCCTTAAGAGTGACATTCTACTGTATTAGTAAGTTACCGCCCTATAGCCAGAGCTAAGGCAGAAATACATGAAATACACCGCCAGTTCAGTCGATTCCAGCCGAGGACTGCAGTTTCGTGCTTATTAGCACTCATCAGCCCGGCATAGGAAGTGACTAAGCTGAAGGTGGGAAACCTTTTAAGGAAGCCAAGATTGCCAAACAAACGGGTAGCTAACATAGAATTAGCACTGACCAGATGAGTGACTGAAACAATGGTTCGGTTCAACTCGAATATTGCAGGCAAGGCAGGTATATTCATTAAGTTACCGCCCTATAGCCAGGGCTAAGGCAGAAATACATTAAATACACCGCCAGCTCAGTCAATTCCAAAAAAGATAATTACGCAGTTTTGTATAGAGTTAGTATTTCATTTGAATATTTCTTCTTTAGAAGGTTAAAAATATGTCAAATGATTACTGTTAGACATAGTATGTGTTTGATTTTATTTCAATATTTTTTCACTGTGAGTATTCAAAGGAAAAAAAACCTTACATATATCTTTCAATTGTTGTGTTTATTTGAAAGTATTAAAAATATTTAGTAAAGTTCCAAAGTTCTCAACTTAAACTTCTAAAGTCTTAAAACTTCACTTTTGGCTGTTATGGTTTAAACGTTCAAAAGTTTCAGATAAATCATCTAAGCAATTAAATTGCTAAATATTTCAGACTGCATGCTCCTTGGTACAGAACAAAGCGGAGACTTTACGGGAGCTTCTTCAGTGTTCTTTGAAATAGTTCGAAAAGTGGAAAAGACCATACGTTTTCTTCATCTCCTACGTAACTTGCGTACGTAACTTTTGTCAAAAAAAAAAAGTATTTCTAGTTTCACCCCAATCGGCAACTGCCTTTTTGTGCGTACTGCGATCTTTCATACATTAACATCTTTTTTTGGCTTGTGAATGATATAAACTTCAATTTTTATGATCTTAATTCACTTACACAGGTAACTATAAGACCCATCTTCAACTGGACAGTCACTAACATTTTTGTTTCTTATTTTTTTGGATACCTTGTGATATATTTTTTTCCTTAATGGTTTGTCCTCTCTTCGTCAGATAAACTGAAATCCAAAATTTGTTCGCATATTTGCCGGTTAGAACCTGGTCAACATGTAACTGGAATTTTTATTAGATTTTGAGAAAAAACAACGTTACGTAAAAATAGGCTAAGTTTTAATTTTTTATTTTAAGACTTTATTTTAAAAAAAAACTTGAATTTTCATGTACCTCTGATTCGTAAAGTTTCAACGGTGGAACGTTCCAGTATTTTATTTTTATTTATTTATTTATTGGTAGCGTTGAATTAGGATTTTCTTTAGAATTTGAATAAACAAAATGAATGATAGACAAGCAATAAACTTACAGTTGAGTGGTAAAAATTATTTTGGAACGTGTTGTTAGTTGTGGACTTTATGCGGCTGTACCGCAGTCGTTCTCATTAATTTTTAACTAGTGTACGGCTTTTCCCGCAGTAGAATATTAAAAGGTCATTTTGTTCGTCAGTATATTTGCAGTTAACGTCCACTATGAGTTAAGTTTTTTTCTTTCGAAATCTCTTCATATTTTTGGCAGATTTGAAAACTTAGCTTGGAGCTTAACAGAAACCAGTAGAAAATTTGGAAAAATTTTAAGAGGAAGAAAGTTTCGCTTCCTTGCTTAAAACGAAAAATAAGACAGTTTTCCAAAAAATGAAACACTATAGAAAGAACGGTGTAGTAGCAATATTTTAATTTACGGAACATAGTTCCATAAAAAGAAAAAAAAGCGGACAACGTTTTCTTTACAGTTAAAATATTTTAATTTAATTCCTTTTTAATAAAAAATTGGATCGTAAAAATAAGTGCGTTTTCAAAAATGTTTAAAATAAAATAGGAAAAAGTGATCAAACAATTGAATGGAGTAAAAGACGTGAGCATGGAAATATGCAAAAGTTAATTTCATTTCATCATTTATAATCATTTGGCTTGAATGTAAGTCTTGGATCTTGGTTTGCTTTAAACGTTTTCTACAGCTCTCTTAATACTCGTGGAAATTTCGAATTAACTTCAACTTATACAGAAAGTTCTAAGCTTTCGATTGACCTATAAAACTTAAAATGCGAAAAAAATTTGAAATAGTTCTGTTTTTCATAAATATATATGAAAAATGGGTTTAAAGTTGAGACAGAATAAGGACAAAATCGGAATTTTGAGAAAACGCTTTGAGGTGCATACTCCCATGCCGCAAACTAATTTTGTGCCAAAGTTTATGAGGTCTAGGCACTCTGCGCGTCACAGAAATCCATACTTTCAGCTTTATTATTTGTAGAGAAGAGTAGAGGAAGAAAAAAAGCATTTTTTAGTTTTCTTTTTTGAAAAAATATCCAACTCGCATGGTTTCAAGCATGTCAGTAATAAGCAAATAAGTAATACATGCTGAATACAACAGCTTTAAGTTTAATTGGCGACTATTTAGAAATTTATTACACGCAAAATGAATTTCTGATACTTAATTTTGCAACCCAGAGAAGCATATTTGGAAATTTAATCACGGAGTTCTAGCTTTATGTACTAAACAAAGCGAGATTATTGTAAAAGTTTTTTAAAATATTGTTATGATTGGTGTACAACTCATATCTCGTTATCATAAATAGTACGCAGAAATTCCAGAAAAAAGTTTCAAGGCAAATTAATCTCTGATGACCTCTCTGTACATTTCAGTGTAAAGGCAATAAAGTATGTATTGTTTCATTACAATTTTTTTTTTTGCATTTTTTTCCTCTTGGCGATACTTTTTCCATATGAACTAATCTCTGTAGTACAGTAACAATGCCACTGAGTGTTTAGTTTATGATAGGAATCGAGAATGTAGCCGTAAAAAATTCATAAAAGTTTGCTATGAAGCAATGACATAAAATAGTCATTCACTTTCATCATCTTCCATTAATTATCCGAAAGACATTTCACATTACAGCGAAAAATAACAGTTAATTAAAAAAATCAGCCTTTTTGTTGTGTGTGAGTTTTTAGGAGGGGAGGGAAGGGAGAACCTACGAAGAACTTATTAGAAACTCCAAATTCTCTCTGACTTCACTGAACGAAAAAGAAAGTTAAACCTCGCTGGATTAAGTGAGGGAATGGCGTCCTCCCTCCTCCCCCCTCACCATCACCAAAAAAAAAAGAATATGCAATATCGAGGTCATGAAGAAAATTGCCAAAGTCTTTATTTCTCTGAGTACAGATTTTAAACTATCGAACTAGAAGGTTTGACCTTTTGTTAAATACTCACGTATGAAGCAATAATCTTTAAAAAAATAAGTCCTCCACTTTTAATAAATTTACGTCGTGGAGCATAAAATACATCAAACTATCGAAATTAGAAAGCATAAAGGTTGGTAACAGTTGGAACTGTGTATGAACGATCTTGCTTGAAAACATTGCGTGTGAAATTTTTTTGAAAATATTCCTTTTAATAATCCAAAGGGATTTAATCATATAGTATTTGATCAAAAGCATTGAAAATTCATAAAAGTTCGTCGAAGCATAAGCTCAAATTTAAATGAAAAGTGCTATTGATTAATGAACGGTTTAGAAATAAAGTGTTATACTCTAAAAAATTTGAGAAGTACCAACATTCATAAAATCCCCCCCCCTCCTCCTTTTGTACACGTTGTAAGTTAAGCGAACATTAAGAGTGGAAATATAATCACGGGTTGTTTTTTCGGGTTGTAAGCACGTTTGCCAGGAATCATCATTGCGGTACAACCTCGTTTATCCAGACTAACTGGGAATCCGGAAAATTTGGGTTGTAGGAGCAAAAGAAAAACCTTAAATAAGTCGAATTACCAAGTTTTGTATTAAAACATCAAAGTTTGTTTCAAAATATCAAAGATCTGTAAGCAAATATCGCTTGTCTCTGGCTTATGGGCAGTTACTAGTAGCTTTATAGATGGAATTGCTCGCAGGGCATTAAAAAGTTGTAAATATTTTTGCACATGAGTTCCTTACAAAGAAATGATCGATTGTCCTGTTTCAGACACGTTTAGTGTTTGAATGCTTTACTATTGTTAGTTTAGTTAAAGTAGTTTCAGTCTAATACTCCCCAAATTTACGTTTTTTTAGTTAGCATAATTTATAGTACACTCTTGGCAGCGGTCATACATTAAATCAAACTAAAAAGCGAATGATCGGCGCACATATAGTTACATTCTTTTGGTATCATAATTTTCAATTGTTTGCATGAGTATAATTTTTACAAACCTCGAAAGTACAAGGAGCTCTCGATTTTACGTTTCTCAAGGGACTGGGTTAAAAAACGTAAAATACGTAGCAGTTAAGCTGATGATGTAGCCCCTATGAAAAACGTTAAATGCGGAAAAAACGTTGATTCGGTGTTTCGCTGTACAACAGATTTGATCGGATAAACGGGATTCTTCTACTGTGCTTCTGCATTCGTCGGCTAGGAATATTGGGTGCAACTTCCTAGGGATTGGAAATGGTTGCTTGGGCTCATTTCGACATTTCCAAAGTGTCATGCTCTAACTTTTCAGTCTGCAATAACCAATCAATTCACAGTGAAATGCTGCCCTCCTATAGCATGTTGAAGGATATCATCAGAGAAACCTTGATTAAGACATTCCGTGCAATAGCGGACAACGCTGCATATTAGAATTGTTGTCATTAACGGCAGTCACGTTAACGTAAAAGAAATACGGGATTAAAACTGCCATTCACTTAGAGTGAGTTGGCTCACACAAATTTTGAACTGAACTTAATGGTGTATGACCGATAAATGAATACATAAAAATTATAAAACTGTGGCTTCGTCCGTTATGGAGCTGGAGTTATCCTATGCGGCGCGGAGAAGCAAGTGCCAAAATTAAAAATTGTTAGGTTAACCAGTGGAAAGAAATGGTAGGTGAATCTCTCCTCTGTTTAGGGGCAAGAGATAGCGCTAGTAGCACTGGTAGGAGCTGCTATACAGTATGATTTAGAAAAATGTTTCAATGAAAACCTACCTACTTAAAGAGCGTTTCATTCAAAACTTTAGAATGTATACTTACATCCTTTTGCTCCTAATGGATGCCTCATGTGTCAAGTAACTGCAGAAGACATTTTTTAACAGAGAGTCGGTTTGTTATTGCTTGGTTGAAGGGTGGGAGGAACTTCACCCCTCATGTGCTGGACAGAGAAGATCAGGACGGGGGGATACCATTCGATTGTTCCTTCTCCATTCTCCGAACCCTGCTTCTGGACCCGATTGCTCACTTATTATGGGTGCAGCGCTGCGGGTGCGGAGAGTGTTCTAATCCTCATGTTCGAAAAAGTTAACCGGCACAAGAGCCCCTGTTATTCTTCTTTCGAATCACGAATTTGATTTTTAGGCTCTTTTTTTTCTGCTGTGGTACGTTTTCATCTGTTGGTGAAATGGGCTAAGAAGTGAATAAGCAGTTCAAAGGGATTTCATTAGGTTTTAATATATATTTATTTTCCAATTATAAATACGTTATAATAACTTTAAAAATAGGTTGAAAGGAATTCATGCATGGGAACTGAAATCAAAGAATTGTTTTCTCTCACGGATACCTGTTAAACCTTTTGCATAAAAATTAATGTTTATCTTAGTTACAGTTCTTAAGAAAAAAAAGTTCAAAAGGATGTACTGTCGAACACATTCTGAAATGGAACTATTTCAAAAAGTCTAAACAATATTTTATCGGATTTTCAAACTTTTCTTGCCTATCTATTTTTTTTTTTCCGTTCGAAAAGAAAATTGCTTTTTGAAAAATATTCTAAACTGCTTTATTAACAAATGCAGTTTTATATGTTATTAAGTTCAATCAAGTTATTTTTCATTATTATTAATATTATTTGTTGTACTATTATTTGTATGTGTATATGTATTATGTTGAAATTTCTCCTTGGCGGCTCGTGTTCTACATATTTTAATGTATTAGCTCGAAGCTACACCCACACATTAAATAAATTAAACACATAATAAGGAGAAAAAAATGAATGAGTTTATTCTAGTAAATATTAAATATATCAGTCAGCTTACACTTTTCATGATTTTTTTTCATTAATTAAAGAAGTAAATGACATAGCTTTCAAATTAAATGTAAATTTAGGGAGCAGTGTTTTTTAATATACATTTATGCATCGTAGAAAAATAAAAATACTCGTAAATTTTGCGAAAATGATAACTTGTTGCTAATGCATTTTTGTGTAAATGCTATATTTATTCAAGAAAATAGAAATACTATCAAAAATAGCGTTTACTCCCGCTTTCGTTTTCATACAATCAATATCTAATACACTAACATTGACAAATTTGAATAGCACGAGACAGGATTCAGGAGAAACATTATACTGATCATGCACTTAAATAAAACGCTATATCGTCGCCTCAGAGCAACAGTAAGATATCTTAGTGCTATTTCTAGGATTAGATATCTTACTGTTGCTCTGAGGCGACGATATAATGGACTAACTATTATTATTTTTTTTACTGTAGATGCAGGAGTAAGGGAAAAAGAGCAAAAATTCCCCCTGATTTCTCTGACTATATGTAGCAACACATTAGAAAAGTAGAAAAAAAATATGAGTTTCATTAAAAATTATAAATATAAGTGCCGTTCTCCTTAGTTCCATTTCATTGATTCACGAAAAGGCATTAAATGGTAAAAGATTGTTCACAATACAGTCTATATGTTAATAATCACTCAACTTAGTTAGCCAGTGATTTGTGGTGAAAATGAACCACTTGTAAATAAATGGATCCCTTGAAATTCGTCTCCTTTTTCTGAATAGATCTTTGCATCATAAATTAAAAACTAGCGGAAAAATATATAATTAACTTGTCTACTGTCGTAAATGTTAAAGACACGTCACATATCACAAGTTTTATTTTAAGCCATTTACACTCGTCAATGCATCACAATTTCAAACAAGCCTTCAAACGGAAACTGAAAATCTGAAATATAAGTTAACACGCATAATGTCATGCATTTAAAATATGTTTTACATGCCCTGAGATATTGAGCTTTCATTTAAAAAGAAAATGAATTTTTTTTCCATATTATTATTAATATTTTGAGGATGGAGGCATCCATCTTATTCTTATACACTAGCCGCCACTGACAATAATTTATCGACTTGTTATTAATAAATACTTGTGTTTTCTCTCTTACTTCCCTGATGCTGTGGAGCCGCGCCGGTCCCTTGTTCTCAGATGGTTTCCGATTCAGATTCTTGAAGTTGAAACGGTCTCAATGCTTTTGGTGTGCTGAGCTTCAAGAGGTAAAAATACTTCTGTATTTAAGTTTTTGTTAAACAATGGCATTCCAATGCTTGAGATGTTATTTTAAGATGAAAGCACAGGTTCATGCGACGATCTAGAAAAGAAAGTATACGAAAGTTATAATAGTCGAACCCGCTTAATAGAATAGCCATTTTGCCACGAAAATGTATTCTAATAAGAGTTATATTCCGTTAACCGGGATCAAAAAAAAAGAATAAAAATTAAAATAATTTCAATTTTGACATCTTGAATTCAAATTATGTTTTTCGCAATCACGAGTGTGTGTATGTAGGCGTGTGTGTTTGTGCGGGGGGGGGGGTATGTGTGTTTGTGTGTAGGGGTTATGTGTATGTGTGTGTAGGCATGTGTGTTTGTGTCTGTGTGCTGGCATAAGTGTGGGTAGTTGTGTGTATGAATGTGTGTGGAGGGGAGGGGTATGTGTATGTGTGTGTAGGCATATGTGTTTGTGTGTGTGCAGGCATGAATGTTTGGGTAGTTGTGTGTATGTTTTTGTGTGTATGTGTGGGTGTCTGTATGCATGCGTGTGTGTGTAGGTGTGTGTATGTGTTTGTGTGTGTAGTTGTGTATGTATGCGCGTGTGTGTAGTTGTGTATGTATGCGCGTGTGTGTAGTTGTGTATGTATGCGCGTGTGTGTAGGACATGGATGCAACCTGGAGACGGCTTTCGTTACAGGAGCAGCATCGTGAGGAATCCGTCGACGGTGATGGTGCAGAGGGTGGCGGTGGGAAAATAAAATCAAAGGACATCAAAACAGTCAAGTGAGAACAATAAGCAATCGTGATTGCTCAAAAAAACGTTGCTTTGATAGAGTGAAAATGTATTATATTAAACAGGATCTTCTTTTAACCAATATTCTAATAAGCGGGCTCGATTGTATGTTAAACAGATTCAGTTTGACTGTTATTTCGCCTTCGGAGGTGAAATTTTATTAACACCTTGACACACAGTGACGTGAAGCCAGAACTCCAATCTTTGACAGTTAGTCGTTACTCTTGAAACAAAATAGCCAAATATAAACTTAGAGAAAACATAATTTCATCGAAATACCGTGTTTGTAGTATCAATACAGATATAATCATCGCAAGAATAAAAACCACTGCCAGGCTAAAAACTGACCATCACTGAGGCATGAAGATCGACGGGGAAGGCAGGAGATTCTACAAAAAGTATGATGACTGCTCAGATGACTCCGAGCCCCGTTCTTGACAGCTGTAAGTGATGATGTTAGGAAAATAGGAATTTTGCCGTCATCGCCTTTATGCCGGAAACATTAATGAAATATCACAGGCAGTTATCAAGACCCACGGCATATCTGATGCGGATTTCATAAACACAACAAATAGAAAAATCAATGTGACGTATCAGAGACGTCAAAGAATCAAATTGCTCGTTAGCAATGGCAGCGGAATGACGTCACTGATGCGTCACTCTATAGCAGCACATCAAACGATTGACGTTTCTCAGACAGCATTGTACAGGGTGTTTCAAAATGAATAGCGGGGTTTTAACATGTTATAACATTTATTACACCAAACTTACAGCCACAAGTGATATATCAAATGAAAGAGAAACTCAAACAGTTTTGTTTGTTGGCATCAGTGCGCATGCGCGTGGAATATTTCTGTTGCAGTCCGCTAGAAAGCGCTTGAAGCAAAGATGGCGACTAAAGAACAGAAAGCGTTTTGTGTTTTATCTTCCAGCAAGATGGTGCGCCGTCTCACTGGCATAATGAGGTACGCGATTGGCTCAACCTAACTGTACCCGACTGCTGGATTGGCCGTAAGGGGCCTAATGACGGTTTGTTTCCCATGGCTTCCACGGTCACCCGACCTAACGCCGTGTGATTTCTACCTTTGGGGTTTATCAAGGACCGTGTGTATGTGCCAGCTGCCCTTCCCGAATTAAGGAACAGGATTGAAACAGCTGTTGCAGCAATTACTAATGAGACACTCATCAAAATTTGGGAAGAACTCGCATATCGTTTTGACACTTGTAGGCAATTATGTAAAACTGTTTGAGTTTCTCTTTCATTTGATATATCACTTGTGGCTGTAAGTTTGGTGTAATAAATATTATAACATGTTAAAACCGCGCTATTCATTTTGAAACACCCTATATGTCAAAGACTGCAAATCAGTGTTTCCGAAAGTGGTTTACATATGTTCATTCTCTAATGAAAGTTCATTCAAATAGTAAATAATATATGCGACAAAATAGTTCTAACCTAGTCAGGAGGGTCAAGAATGCAAAACTGCACTGATTTAGACACGCAATTTCTAAATGACGCATCACAAATATTAACAAGGAAACAAATGAATAATAAAAAGACGACAAAAATCACCGTATCAGCACGGGACTTTTATGTGCTACAGTAGTGCCGCTTACAGTTAAGTTTCAACTACTTGGGCCCCCAGGGGCGCTTGACACGCACATAGGGTCCACAAGCCTGAAACCCAATCAATCAAGTTGTTACCAAAATTTAGGCGTTCCATAAATGTTATAGTCTACTGAAACATTAGTTTGGCTTACACCAACTGATATGAAGAGTATGAATTTAAATTAACAGCTGATTCAGTTAATGCAAATACAAAATTGAAGCGCAATAATTACTGTTATTTAAAAGGTACTCACCATTATTGCATCACACAGGTTATATTGCAGAAGTGCCCCTCGAAAAACTTTAATAACAAATTACTCAGGAAAATATAACAGATTTGATGAATTCTTTTTCCCCCCCATAAGAAAGAGTTAAAGGCTCTTTTTTTTTCTTTAATAGTGTGCTCATTTACTGTTGGGCTAAAGGAGAAATTCTTAGTTTGGTCAGTTTTCTTCATTTCTTTTTCTTTCCCCTAGTGGAATCGTTAAAGCCTCAGACGACGATCTAAAGACTTGAGACAGCCAGACTGAAACTTCCGCAGTCACAGGTAATTAAGTACAATTTATGCTAAAAAAAAAGCGAAGGTTCTGGTGCGGAAAGTGGTCATAAAGTCTAGAGTTTTTAACTTAGAGGGATAATGAACAAAAGAAATTCTGTAAACTTTTATTTGTTGTTTTTTTGCATTACATTCATAATCACGGGACATTAAATTCTAGGGAGAAAGATATTGATTTGAATAGTCTCAAACCACTTTACGAGTTTATAGTTAAAAAAAAGATGCAAAACAGTACGAATAAGCCGTTCTATTTTTCAATTTCATGTAAATTAGGTGTCTTTCCGTTCTAAATCGATTTCTTTATAATTCCCTCCTTCCCCCCATCTCGTTGCGTTTCCGAGATACGAAAAATAACTATGCAATATTCCAGCAGGTAGCGCTGTGAGCAGTTCAATTCTGTAGCACTCGATTTAGTATACTTAGACACCACGTTTAAAAAGATAGCAGCAGCCGCACCGAAAATTACAAGGGTGACAAAGTATAGTGGGCACACAGTATGTTTAATGTTTATGTTAACAGACAGGTTAACGCGTAATGTACTCATGTATATTCATATGAGGCAGCAAGAAGCAAAGGGATGTAAGTGGACATTTTAAAGTTCGAGTAAAATGTGCTTAAAGTTGGGGTCTTAGATAGACTTTCTTTAAAAGGTTTTACTAAATTATGCTGTATAGCAATGCCTACAAGGAGTACTAGAACTCTACTGTCCCAAGACAGAAGAAAAGTTCACCTACCGTTTCTTCGCCTCAGAGCAACAGTAAGACATCTAATCCCAGAAATAACACTAAGATATCTTACTGTTGCTCTGAGGTGACGATTTGTACTGAGTATTTCCAAATTTTTAGTTTTGACTCAAAAATCCCTTTGTTTCTCACTGTCTCATAGAGTATATCAACAAAAGCGGTCACAAATCAAATAAAAAGCTATCCATTGAAAACAAATGAAAGTATTTTTTTTATTTTAGATTTTAATAACTAGGGATTAAGTTTAGAACTATAAATTCTAATGGTGACAATGCTTACTTTCGTGAAAAAGTAATTTTTGTTTACTTACTAGAGGACCCGACAGACGTTGTTCTGTTCAAACTTTGTAAATTGAAAAGTTAAAATATTTCAATAAACTATCAAGTGTTTGAACCGTTTAGTTGAAAAAATATGCAAAAAGAAAATATTTTTAAGATGCTTGGTATCAGAATGTGTGTATTTATTACAACTTGATTCATCTAATGCCCACTGAGCAGTTGTTTTATTAACTATTTTTTTCTGGCGTACATGAAAGATCTTCATAGATTGTATGGCTTGTTCCGTCAGTCATACTCAAAGGATAAAAACCGTCCACTGATATTAAGTGGAAAAAAAAAAAAAAACTACGCATCTAGAACAAACGGGAAGTCCCTCTGCAACGTCCACCACATGAAAAAGAATAAAACAATCTGAAGGATATCGTTTTAAAAATTAATCAAAGGAAAAACAGTTCCCTGAATTAGCGAAAATCATCCCCCTCCTCCCTATGTAAATTAAAGTCTTCAACTAAAAGACTAAATCCTCTATAAAAACCAAAAACAATTCTTTGCAATTTAAAATATTTCGCCAAATAAACAAAAAAAAACAATAAATTACATTAACAATAGCTTTAAAATGTAAAACAATAATCACGTAACTATTATTTAAGGTCAAAGTCGCCAAGCCCCCACGTTACTGTAATCCAGCCAATCATAAAGCGAAGCGAACTCCAACCGATTAGCGGTCCGACCTTTTGAACGAAAACTTTTAAATCTCGTTCTCTCACAGAGCATTTGTCTCACTTGACATCTTTCCTTAATTTGTCCTTTCCACCAAAGATAAAAATATTCCACTGCACTGACCTTTTGTGCACAGAGCTATCCTGTTGCACTAAAATAAAAATTGTTTTGTCTTTAAATTCCACTATCTTTTCCCTTAATTATGTACTGATTAGTTTGATAATCCTTAAAGTGTTCTTATCATTGGTGCCGGAACTCAGATGTATTTGAGCCGAGAAACAAATTTTGCTAGGTACGGTACTTCCTGATCATTTGGTTAGGAAAACTTAATGCACCGAACCGGTCACGTGGTTCAACTGCGACGACAGAACCCACGTTTTGCATCAACCTTCCAGTACTTTTTAATTCAAAATATATCACTGGACCCAAAATCGTTGCTTTCAAGAGAGAGAAATGAAGGCTTCACTCTCTCTCTACGTTTTATCTATTCTCAACTGACATATCACAGTCGGCAATTTCATTACAAAAAGCAGAGCTGGCTTTCTTATTGTACTTTGGCAACGGGTTAAATATTTATTTCAGTTCTCGCTCAACAATAGGTTAAAATAAATATTAATCATTTGGGAGATATAACCGTCCAATGTTTTAATTAATTAATTAACAAAGACGTTTCCGATTGAATCCATCGCGCTTCGAAACCATGCTTGCCAAACCTTAATTACACACAAAAAATTTGATCAAAATCGGTCCAGCCGTTTAAAAGCCTTACCGTGACAAACGTCCGCACAGAAGATTTTTATATATTAAGATGAAACATTTCATAATCTGAACTCCTGTTTTAACTTTTTTGAAAAATTTTGTTTGTTAAAATTTTTAGAATATTGGTTGCGCATGCAGCTTCATGAACACAGCATAACCAGCTGTGACAGCTAAGCTGGATTAAAATTGGGCAGCTAAACTAGCTTTGCATAAACAGATAAGCTGGATTTATTTTATATAATATTTTAGAACAACTTAAGTAAAATGGGGTAATGTGGTCATAGGTTAGGCTCAGCATATATTCTTTACCTAAAATCATTCAATCACCACTAATGAGGCAGATATCAGTTGTTAAGTATGGTAGTTTACTAACCATGTAGTTTCTAAGGTAAAATAGGTTAAATACAACTGAGCTGAAATTTAATGTAGCCTATCAATTGAAGTAAAGCAAGATTGTAATACGATAATGTTTGAAAAGAATCGCAGAATTTGTTCTGCAACCATAAGTTTTATCATTATTTTGTTTCCTAATTAAGTAAAAAAATTTTCAGAATCCTATTTGAGTGATATTTTCTTGTAATTTGGACATTCTTCAGACGTTATCTTTTAATATTCTCAAAGATATAAAACATTGCAAATTCACACCTTCCCTGATAATATTTATGAAATCCAGGAGAGAAATAGGATTAAATTCTTGATGAATCAACTTTTGACCATAGTTGACCATCAAAAATTTGTGATTTATTTAAATAAAGGTAATTTCTACAAAAGAGAACTTGATGTGTTGAACAATAAAAAAATATGGTCATTTAAGATGGTTTTAGATAATTTTTGTAAACTATGACCACTTTACGTCGACCTCTGGTCGTTGGCACATATGTAAAAGAGAACGCCTTTAGCTATTTAAATGATTTTTTTTCTTCCGAAAATTCAGTGCAGCGTGTTTAGCATTAATGTAATGTAAAATATCGAAAAAGAAAATTGAAGTTTTAAAAGAAATCCTTGTATTTATTGTTTACCAAAGTTGAAAAACCTGGAATTTATGGCCACTTTATCCCACCAGGCCCTACGCGTTAGAAATCATTTTCTAATAAAAATTAAATCCCCCATACATTTAGAGGACCAGCAACAAACGAAGGAAAACAAAAGTGCTTTTTGATCATCCATCATTAAAAACAGCTGTGAATAAACTGTAGATTTCAAAAATTTGTTAGCTTGTAAATTAACAATTATTTTATATTCTTTTGGGAAAGATTTTACTTGATGGTTTTTGGTTCATAACACTTAACAAGAGAAGCATAATACAAAAAATTGCAGTTACAATATTGATAGATTGATGAAATCTGAACGTTTAAAGCAATTAATTTCTCACTGCGCAGCCGTGAACGATAGCAAGTTATAATATTTAAAACTTAAAACCGAATTAAACGCCCCAACTCATAATAAAATTTCAGTTCAATATCTTAAAAATCCGGAAAGATATCAGCGCTCTATTGAACGAAATTTCTATAGTTCTTGGACAGGCAACGAATTGTGGAGATTCGTTAGCAAATTTGCAACATTTTTTTGCAATTGTTCAGTGTGTTTCATGAGAAAAAGATTATTTGCGAACGATTCCTCACGATTTGCGCTTAAGAGTTATTATTCGGCTCCTTAGATCGCTGATAGATTTCTGAATTTTAAAGATATTGAACTGGGTATTTATTATCAGTTGAAGTATCTACTTAGGTTTTTAATTTAAAAGGTAGAAATGTGCTCTCCTTTGCCCACGCGCAGAAAAAAATCAATGCTTTAAACGTTCATATTTTATCGAAAGTTCCATATTTCAATTGGAAATTTTAAAACTCATAATACTCTAAAACCTGTAAAGTTGACCACCCTTGTAAGTTGACCACCTGTCTAAGTTGACTGTTTTTTTCAGGCACGGAATTAACCCTTATCATATAAGTCAACCTCTGTAAGTTGACCACCTATTTAAGTTGACCACTAAAGTAGTGTACCGCAGGTGGTCAACTTATACAGGTCTCACTGTACTTCTCTTGTATGCTGTCAAGTTTTCTAGAAGTTTATTAAGATTTGATGGAAACCCCTCTGCGTGAAATGAACCCAAAAGTGCGAGCTAATTTGATATTTTTGAAAGAAATGCTTATATTTTTGTGTTTATAAGTGATACTTTCGCGAAAATATAAAAGTACATTTTTATGTATTTCTTCAACTTATTTCTCAAAATTATAGCTTAATCTCATCTATTTACGATGAAGAATGATCAAGAAACTTTTGTTTTCTCAATTTCCTGCTGGTCCCCTAAATGAATGGGTGACTTACTTTTAACTGGTGAATTACAGCCAGGGTGTACCTTTTATGTGACAAATGTTACAGAATAGTTCGCCATTTATTTCTCGAGATATTTGTAAAATATGAGGTTTTGAGTGCCCCAATACTTTTGGTGATACAGTAGTACCTCCTGTAAGGGACGCCTCCGAATAAGGGACACCTCTATTTAAGGGACACTTTTGCTGGTCCCTGTTCCTTTGAATAGAGACTCCAATGTATTTACCTCTCATTAAAGGACACTCTATTTAAGGAACACTCAAAGAAACGAAAAAACAAAAATTAATGCATAAATGGATAAAAAATATTGAATTTTCTAGAATTCAAGTTCCACTTTTTCTGAACAAACTAACTGGGGAATAATGGTATAGGTTTCAAAACATAAACAAAGAAAAAGTACTATTATCACACTAAAATGTTAGCTGAAAACTACTCCCAAATGCTTTCCCCATTCATGTGGGTTCAGCACTGACAACTTGAGCACCGCCCTTGACATTTTCTATTCATAACAGGAAAGTGCATACTATTGCTCTAGAAGGGGCAAGGGGTGAAATTATCTGCAAGCAGGGTCTTTAGAAGAGGAGACTAGGGTTGGACCATCTCCCGAAACAGGTTGTGGGGGGATGAAATTCGTGACGTAGCTCCGGAAGCACTCGCGGAGCACTTTAAGACGGTTTCAATAGGAAATGGCATTGCTTCGCTCCTATTTTTTGGACAAAAAAGCATAATTTAAAAAAAAAAAAAAATCAAGTTTTCGTGTCTTAATTTACCTTCTTTGATACTACTAGTTTCTCACCCATATTTTACGAGAATTGTTTTGAATTCGAATAAAATGGAAGAACAAAACTTGATCATGAGTGATTTCAAACGATAATTATTATGAAACTATACCAAGTTTGACTACAACTTAAAATAATTTTATTAGAAGAAAATGGTAATCTATTTGAGTCATTAAATTCGTAAACTGCTACAAAAAACTTTTTCCTGATTTGGAAGAGAAAGTACTGTTATTCATTTATTTAAAGTTTATCTTCAAAAATATGTAGAAGAGAGAAAGAATCATCATTAATATTAATAATATAATAAATTAATATTAATTCTAAGAAGTAAAAAACGAATTTTTCAATGAATAATGATTGAATTTAATAATATATAGCAACTATATTAGTTCAAAATAGTTATATATTTACATTTATAAAATATATACAACAGCATAGAGGGGAAAATACAAATACTCAGAAACTGATTACCACATGGTAATACTTCATTTATACGTCTTTTATGAAAGTAATTAAATATCTCATGAAGCATTTTTAAAGCAATTACTGTTATTACAAGCAGATATTTCCCAAGTACTGTTACTCGTGTATAATGGAAAGATTTTGTAACTACTATGTTGATTCAAAATGCAAATAGCTGTGTACATAAATGACTACAATAAATACATATATTAAAATATTATTTTTGCAGAATATTAAAATAACTATAGAGGAGTAAGTACGGAATATCAGAAGCTGGTTGGTACATAACGTTTCTTTAATAAACCCTCAAAAAAATTATCCTATGAAATATTTTTAAGATCAAACCTTTACTTTAAACTGATATTTCCAAGAACTATTGGCCATGACTTTTCAAATGGATACCACTGATGAACATTCAAAGCATGATCAACTATGTAATTCCTGATGTTTATGATTCAAATAAATGAAATAAGCTATAATAAATACATATACTGAAATAATTGCATTTGTAGAATATATGCGCAACTCTAGATGGAAAAATATGCGTTATACGAAATTGAACATCAAAGAGATGCACCGCCAACCCTTTCATGTTTTCGACTTGATGCTCAATTGAAGAAATTTCGAACCTATGTTAAGCAATTTTTGTTAAATACTTTGCTTCTTGTGTACAGGTAAGTATGTTTCATAAGAAGATTTTAAACTCGAAAAAAAAAAGTAAAGAATAACCACTCAGGTACACAACTATAAAACGGAAATAATTATGAAGCGATACGAATTAATACGAATTGAAATGAAAAGATGCACAAGTCATCAAATATATGCATATTTTTTTTATTAATCTCCAATTAATTTACATTCTTAAATAATTTCTATCAATAAACATCATTGATTATGAAATAACAAAAAAGTGCATAACATTTCAAATTCATTGGTATTTTTTAAAAAACCACTCTGAAATCCATAACTATTCAGGGGCGAACAGGATTCCCCAAGATAGAACCAACCTTGACTCCCAAAGGTTTCAAAAAAAAAAAAAAAACCCTCGAAAGTCCACAGGTTTAAGGGGGGGGGGACACCCCTAAAGCGCACAGGTTTTAATCCGTAAAAAATTAAGTAAAATAAAATAAATAAACCAAAGGTACACAGGTTCAAGGCATGAAAGAAAAACTGAGTTTAGGTTTGAGGAAGAAAGGAAAAAAAAAAGAGGCTCATGATTGAAGGGGTGCAAAAAATAAAAAAAAAAAGAATGAATGAAAAAAAAGAAAAAACGAAGTCACACAAATTTGAGATTGCGAAAAAGAAAATAATAATAACCAAGGTACATTGAGGGCGCATCGGTCGGCGGGCCCGTCCGCCCCTATCACTGTCTGACCCCTTTTTCTCCAATATACCAAAACCTATGTTGCAGCTGCTCTTAATTTTCGTCATTAGTTATTTTATTTTTGCTTCTGTGTTTTAAATTCATTATAAACTACACCCCCCCCCCCCTTCACCGAACGAAAAAGGGGAAAAAAATATAGGAAGGAATGTTAAGAATTAAAGAATTTATTTCAAAGCACTGGGATAGTTTTTGAAAAATAATTTAAATAAAGTATAAAAAATTCTCCTGTTTCTTGGAAATGTCATGCCCAGGGCACGGGCAAGGGGAGCCCGTGCGATAAACAGTGCGAGCAGAAAAATTAAAATTGAAGATGCAAACCAGTATTGAGCTATGGAAATACGCAAGTCAGTGCTTCCAGGATGACGTCAGACACGGCCATTTCCACCCCTCCTTTAGCCACGAGCGGCGAAACTGAAAGATCAAAGACACGGTCCCACCCTCCTTTTCCTTCACCCTGATCTGATTACTTCTGGTTGATTTTGCTTTTGCTCTCACCCTCACTCATACTCATCTTTTAAATTCTTATCTCAAGTTTTGAGAATGCCTTTGAAAAAGCTCCACAGGTGTCTCAGAATGTACACTGGTGTATTCAACTCTAAGCAGATTTCACTAGCAAGTCAGGGGGGAGGGGTGTTGTTCAGAAGAGTTTGATAAGGTTTCTTATGAGAAGGAAAAGGCTGTATGCATAGAATGTTGCTTACTAACAATCAAGAATGGAGAAGGCAGGGATTATCTTGACTGATTGGCCCAGTCACTATTCTAAAAGGCTAAATTTAGATTCTGTAGGAAAAAGGAGATTTTTTGCTTTTAATGTCCTGTCACCAGTCAGGTAGGTCATATAGAGCTCTGTTGCTGAGAGGAGTTTGTTTAGTTTTCAAGCTTTAATTCTAGCCATGGCTTCTAAAAGAAAAAGATTAACTTTGAAAGAAAAGATTGAAGTAATAAATGTGGCAGAAAATGAAAAACTAAGCTTAAGGGATTTAGGTGAGAAATTTAAAATAAGTAAAAACCAAGTAAGTAATGTGCTAAAGGAAAAAGAAGAAATAAAAAGATTGTGGATTACAAATTCAAATGAAAATTCTAAAACTGTTAAGTTTAGGAAAACTGAAGGAGAAGATATTGATCAAATAGTTTTTAAATGGTTTTCGGCTATTAGAGGAAAGAACATTCCAGTTAGTGGAGTACTGTTGCAAGAAAAGGCAAAAAAGTTGCCGAAAGTTTAGGATTGCAGAACTTTAAGGCCTCTAATGGATGGCTGGAGAAGTTTAAACTACGTCATAATGTTACTTTTAAAACTGTTTGTGGGGAAGAAAAATCTGTAGATTTTCAGTGTGTTACAGAATGGCTGGAAATATTGACAGAAATTTGTGAAGGTTATGAAGCTAAGGACATATACAATGCTGATGAAACTGGACTGTTTTTCAGAGTTTTGCCAAATAAAACCTTATGTTTTAAAGGAGAAAAGTGTTCTGGCGGAAAAAGTTCTAAGGAACGGTTAACTGTGTTACTCTGCTGTAACTCGGAAGGAGAATTTGAAGTACCACTTGTAATTGGTAAGGCAAAAAAACCTAGATGTTTCAAAAACATTAACCTAAAAACCTTATCAGTTCAGTGGTATTTCAACAGAAAGGCATGGATGACTCAAAATGATATGACTCGCTAGAGCAGTTAGCCATTCTATAATGATAGAATGGCTAACTGCTCTAGATGACAAAATGTGCAAAACAAATAGGAAGATTTTGTTATTTCTTGACAATTGTAGAGCACATCCACAAAATTTAAAATTGAAGGCTGTGAAATTGGTATTTTTTCCACCAAATGCTACATCTGTGTTGCAGCCTTTAGACCAAGGCATTATTCAAAACTTTAAAGTTGGATATAGGAAATTGTTTTTAAGGCATGTTATTTCGCAAGCTTCCAGTGAAAACAGTGCTCAGCTCGCAAAGTCCGTGAATGTATTGAATGCAATCCAGTGGATCACTAAAGCGGTTTGCTCAATATCCAAAAGTTGCGTTCAGAACTGTTTTAAAAAAGCAGGCTTTAAAATCCAAGGTGTAATAGTCAATGAAAGTAACAACGAAGAAAATGAACTCTCCGAACTTGCTCGAGTCACTGGCTGTGATATTCCGATTAACGATTATATAGCGATAGATGAAAATTTATGCACTGATGACACCAATGAGGATATCACTGCTTTCATCTCTGAGAAAATTGAAGATGCAGGAGGAAGTCTTCCAGAGGATCTTGAAAGTAGTGAGGAAGAAGAAGAGCCAGAAGAAGATTGCAAAATCAAAAATTATAGTGATGCTTTAAGACATATCACACAGTTGCAAAAGTTTATGTTGATAAATGGTGACAGTGAAGGACTCGGACTCATTAGCGACTTTAGTATACATGTACAGAAAAATGCGTCTAAATTACGTGCTGCAAAACAAACCCTTGTAACAGATTACTTTAAATAAATATCTGTAAGTACTTTTCATCACTAAATTTTTGCTAAAATTAGTTTTTTCTAAATAAATAACTTAAAATTCAAAATATTTTCAAACTTTATTTAATACTAGCGTTACCCGGACGACTTAGCCTGTACTAGAAAATTAAAAGGGCATTTTAAAAATTATTATTGAATTCTTATTAATTATTATTGTATAACGTTAATGCTCTATTTAATGTTTGGAAATCTTGATTTTTGTACCTCCGAATAAGGGACACCTCTATTTAAGGGACAAAATTTCTGGTCCTCTTCGTGTCCCTTATTGGGAGGTTCTAATGTATATGTAGTGCATGTATTTATACACAGTAGTGTAACTAGGGGTTGGCAGGAGTGGCTCTCGCCAGGGGCGCAGCAGCCGGGGGGGCGCATTTCGACTGATTAGAACATCGGGAATCTTTGAAAACAATTCTAAAAAAGAAAATAAGAAAAAAAATTCAATGCTGCCTCCTACTTTTCAAATTAATTCATCAAAATGTTCCCAAAAAAAAATGTTTTTGGAGGTCACGATGACCTATGGTGACTTCCAATGTGGGCGACTTGGGGGGGGGGACGTAATTTCTTCAGTTCGCCAGGGGCGCTAGACCCCATAGCTGCTGTTCACTGCCATAGCTACTGTTCACAAGCGTACATACTCGCATAAGCACGTATTTGCACTCGTTGACAAGAGTGACTCGTTGTGTTGACAAGTACACACTCATGCATTTACGTATGCACTTGTATATACTCGTGCTGAAACGTATATACCACTTACATACTTATGTACACACATAGTCACATTTATGTACCTCCATGCGCACTAGAATGGAGTGAAAAAAAAAAATTCGAATTCCGAAATGCCTAGGGTCTCAAAAGTTGCCTTTTAGCATCAATAGATCACCCCTAAAAGGGAGAAAAACTTCCTAACTAAATTTAGCAAAGGTGAATGAATTCCTCGCAGTTATCCCTGGGCTACCATTTTTTAATTGCTTAAAAGGAAAGCTTGAAATTTCATCTGGACTGCTTATTTTATTTCTAGTATTTTAATTGATAACTGCTTTGAATTGCTTCATATCCAAGACCATTTAGTCTGAAATGTTTGAAAAATATCTGGTTGAGGACTAGTAGACGTACTTAGTTTGCAAATCAAAATTCCTTTTAAATCAACTTCCAAGATATTGTTCCGGCGTGTTGGATTTTTCTGTAACAACTGTTCTCACAAAATGCAGGTTTGCACTACAGAAAGGAGCCATAAACTGACCGCACTGTGGTCATTTTATCGAAAGTTTCAACAAGATACAATTAGACCTTAAGAGAATAACATTCCCTAAAAAATGAGATCAGAATGAAGATTCTAGAACAAAGTTTTGGTTTTAAAGATGAAAAACTAAGATTTCAGCTGAAAGTAGCTGTTTTTTGTAACTTTAGCCTCTTTGAGGCGCGCATTAATATTATCAAAATGACTTGGATCTGCAAATCACATTTTCTAGTTTATCAGCACATTTTTGGGGGTTGCTACAAAAGATCAGATGAAAAAAGATTTTTCTACTAATTAGTTGGAAAATCACAGCCGGAGTATAACCTATGTGGGAAACGGTACAGAGCAATTGGTGTCTTATTGCTCGAGAAATCCGCAAAAATGGGAGTTTTTGAAAGTGTCCCAATATTTTTGGTCATATGGGGGGGGGGGAGTCACTAGGGTGGTCAGAAAAAATCGTGTTTTTTATGATCACTTAGCCTTAGTGCAGAAAATTTGACTCCTTAGCACTAATTACTTGGCAAAATTTCATGACTCTGAGTTAATGTCTTATACACTGGCAGGGAACTTGAATTTTTGAGATTAAAAAAAAAAAAAAAAAAAACATCAAATAAAGAATTTTCAAAACATTTTAAATTCCGCTTATTTTTAAGATTTAGTGCGGTGAATTTTGAACTTTCTAACACAAACTACTGCGTAAAATTTCAAACCTGTGAGTTAAACGTTCCTGCTCTGGCAAGAGGCCTGAACTTTGAGGATTTTACATTAAATACTTTAAATACGATTGACACATTACAAAGTAGCAGCATACCTAATGCATTGCCATACTTCGAATTTTTAATCACATCGACGACATCAGTCCACCCCTTGAACCAGGTCCGTCTTTTAAAATTTTAGGGGGAAGGTGATTAATGCCTCCCCTACTTTAAAAAACTAACGATTTTACATATAAAGTGGGTGTGGTTTTGTGGTTCTCCCATAAAATTGCATTGAGTTCACGCCCTTTATACCTCCTCCCAGCAAAAATTCTAAAAAGCAGGCCTGCCTTTAATTTTGTAAACTCTTACCACAATACAAAGTTTCCTATCTCTATGTTATTATCCTCTGCTTTGGCTACACGTCGTAACTTTCAATGAAAAAAATGTTTTAATCGTGTGGCTGATTTAGGGCTTCAAAATTTACAAGGTTTTTAATTATAATCTAATTGCAAAGAAGAACAAGTTCGATTAAAAATCAGTATTTTTATAAGGTTACAAAACTTTCTGTGAAATATGCAAAAAACTAGAATTGCATTTAGGGTATAGATTTCAATTTATCGAGTAAAAATATAAAATGACTTACGAAACTATGCGTTAATTAAAACTACAAAATGTACCTTTTCTAGCAATTGACGGAATCAATTACATTGATACCTTTTCGGCAAGTATTTTGATGCATGAAGGAATTCCCATAGGCATGCTTCGCTTCGTCTCTAATAGAATGGTTGGTTTTAATTCTAAATTAGGATAGATTATATACATGAATAAACTTGACCAAAATTTGGAACTGAATTGGTTTTTTATAGTTGAAATGTACGATATCAATACTCTACTATTAGCTGTTTTTGGACAGCGAGTCATATTTAGCTCACCCAGATCGCGATTAGTAAGATTAGAAGATCATACGCCTTATTTCACGGCATGTAATATTAGTAATAAATATTGTTCGTCTTTACTCAATACCGTCGGATCGACTTGCAATCCAATGGCTTAAAACCAACTTTGAGACGCTTTTCAGAGTCGCCCAGCCTTTTTCTCATTTTACTGGAGTCAAGATTTTGGGCCTGACGTTGAACCATTAACAAACTGGAAGAGATGCCGCAATGAGAGTTCATTAAGATGTAAGAGGGGAAATAACTAGAGGATCTGTGAAGTTTTTGGTCCAATAGGGAAGTTTTCGATTTTTCAATTTTATTTTTATATGATAGAGTAACATGTATGAACATCACAGGTAAAAAAAAATTTGCGATACGATAAGTAGTTTTTTTTAAATTAATTTTTAAAGTTCAAGCGCTTGAGACTTCAAATGGCACAGAAAGTGACGTCATGCGCTCTTCCGATAAGGAGAAACCGAAGGACGTGCATTCGACTTCGAAGACGAAACGTAAAAGGCTTATCTCCTCGCATTTAACCCTCGCGTTTCTGGAACATTAAACCTCTCATCCTCTCGGAAATATTCGAATATCATCATTGATGTTACTTGAGGAAGCTGATTCAGATTGTGCTTTAACGAATCCGGCCTCTATAGTGTATTCAAAAGAATTATTAAATTTCTAAAAAATAAAAATATCGGCGCGCTCAAAATGTCCCTAACGAAAACAAGGGATCTTTGGCAAAAGGCTGCCCATTCGCGCCCAGTGACGTAGGCTCGTGACGTTTCAAAAAAGCACTTTTGTGCGTGGATTTTTAAAAATTCATTAAAAATCGATCACGGTGTTTTAAAATTCGGCGATGGTGAATTTTTTAATTTTGAGGGTCAATTAACAATCTCCAATAGCCAAAATATGAACATTTAATAGGTTGCAATTTCCCTATTGGCGAATGATTACAACTTTGAATATAGTGAATTGAAAATATTTTAGAATATTCATCAGGGGTACAACAAACATTTTCTAACAAATATTTAAAATATGTGACTGAATCATTTTCCCCGCATAAACAACGAAATAGAGCATATTTCAGTTCGAGGCAGGTCCGCTATTTCTATTGTTTTCGGGGGGGGGGGGGGGGGATAAAGCGCGTGAACTCAATGAAATTTCATCGAAAAACCACAAAACCACGCTCACTTTATATGTGAAAACGTAAGTGTTTTAAAGTAGGGGAAGCATTGACCCCATCCCCCCTAATATTTTAAATGGCGGACCTGGTTCACCGGCTGATGTCGTCGATGCAATTAAAAATTAGATCCATTGTAGTGTATTAGGTATACTACTACTTTGTAATGTGTCACTCGTATTTAAGGAATTTTATGTAAAATTCTCAAAACTCAGGAAACTTGTCAGAGCAGAAAAAAAATTAACTCACATGCTTAAAATTTTACGCTGTTTTTTGTGTTAGAAAGTTAAAGTACTGCACTAAGGATTAAAAGTTCAGCGAAATTTAAATTATGTTGTAAAATTTCTCTTTGTTTGATTTTTTTCTTCTAAAAATTTCAAATATTCAAGTCTCCTGCCAGAGCAGAAGACATTTATTTCGAGTCATGAAATTTTACACAGTAATTAGTGTTTGGGAGTCGCAAAATTTCCGCAATAAGGCTAAGTGCTTTGAAAAAATTCAAATTTTTCGGCCCACCCTAGTATACATACACGAAATAAAATATTTCTAGCACCAAAATTTAGAATTCAGAATACAGTTCTTAATTTCTAAACTCGAAAATAAAATTTTTTCACTCTTATGGACATTTATTTTAAGCTGCAGTCATTTCTTAAATGTATGACCTCCTTATCCCATTGATCATTTTCCCCCTCCAGACCCTATTTAATTTTTATTTTTATCTCAAATGCCTGGTCTAAGGCCCCTAAATATATTCATATAGCGGCTTTTAGCCTGGTCAATTGTCCACTGCGTCATTAGATCACAGGCTTTCCAATATCTCCGGACGACACAATTAAAAATATTTATTGCTGAGCGATATTGTTTATGTGTGCAGCGTCTACTACTTGTCCAGAGTTACATAAAGTACAGTTTGGAGACCCCGTCAGGGGAAACCGTACAAGTAGGCAGGCAGTCTAAAAGCTGTCACATCTAAAAGCTTTCACAGTAGCAACTCGAGGAGAATTCTTGGTCTAGGGGGACGTTAGACCAATTTTCTTCAGGGTTCACCCTCAACCTTATTTTACTAACACCCAGTGGCTGATTATCTGCTTTTTTAATAACCACGTTTTTCACTTCATGGCCGTCCGCGTTTTTTAAGATATAAAAGCTCATTATCATTACAAACACTTTAACTTAAGGACTTATATTTATTATCAATAATATTATTCAGCGGCGTCACTACGGGGACGGGGGAGGGACGGTCTTCCCCGGGTGTCACCCGTCTGAAAGGTGACATCCAAAGTGGAATTGCAAATTTCTTAAAAATATGAAGCTAAAATGCCTTTTTAAGACTACGAATATTAAAATTTTTTGGGAGGGAACCCCCGAAACCTCTTTTCCACCCTACATAATGGGGTGGATACTATACTCAGGATTAGACTCATATTGTCAGTAATTAGACTGAAAATGAATTTCATACTTACATATAATATTAAAACCTTCTTTTTTTGCGTTGGGGGGGGGGGGGGGAGGGTTGGTGACACCACAAATTGCCGCCCCGGGTGTCACCCATGCTAGGTACGCCACTGTATTATTTTAATAATTTTTATATTGTTTAAAAAAACTTAACATGAATGTTTAGTTGTAAGTCAGTACAAATCATTAAAATAAATGAAGGAAACTTTTAAATCACGCAATCGAATTATATCTAAACTAACAGTTTACTCAACCAAGTTATGAACAGATTTTTTTACACATTACCATTTACGTTGTTCAAAATATTAGTAAATGCACACTTTTTTCAAATATTATGTGCGTTAATGAGCAGTAAATATCACTTCTGACACTGTGTTGATTATAGAGATAGAGGGGTGGGGGGTAATGTTTCACCATAAATATTATTGAAAGGAAGAGCAGCGGAAAAATGGCGACCTAAGCGAGAGCCAATGGTAATTTGTTAATCACCATATTTACGGATGCCACTTGGCTAGTGCCGACCGTTAATTTTAACTATTATTCTATAATATTGTTAATAGTTTTGTTTGTGGAAATCTACTTAAAGCAATCACCGCTTGAAGAATCTCCAACAAAGTGGTGTAGTGGTTAGACGAAGGTCTCTTATGCCCAAAGCCACGGGTTCAAACCTGGCTCCAGTCAGTGGATTTTAAAGGTGCAAAAGTCGACACACTGTTTGTCGTATAATTGTGCTTTATGGAAAACATTCATCGAGTACTCGTTTGTCTTGGAGTGGTCTTGGCAAAATTTAATACCCAGTGCAGTTTCGTTCGGGTGCTAGTACAGTAGATCTCAGGTGCCTCCATCTGGTGGGGGAAACAGGGCGTTAAAATTCTCGTGGCAATGGCATCCCCCGATAGCTGAGCTACAGCAAAGATGAATGCTATATCGCGGGTTTGCACTAGTGCCTCTAATGCAGCCTCAGTAGAAAGAAAAAAAAAATCGGAGCAATTTTTGTCAACTCATCGTTTTGATTTGAATCACAAAATCTTACACAACTTTCTAAATGGAAAAGACACTGACGGGGCTGGCAGATACGTTTAATGAAATAAAACTAACAAATGATTACACAGCTAAACAGGGAACTCACCCGGATAGTATTATTGGGAAAAAAATACATCTAGGTAGCAATAGAAAGAAAATATTGACTTTTTTTGAAGCTGAAATAGCTGGTGACGGTTTCGCCGTTTGTATGTGTCACGACATCTCTCTGCAAAGTGCGTGAAAGATGTCTTCCATTACTTTACCGAAAACTCACCAAATGTGGCGAATTTTCCTAAAATTTTGGCAAACTTTAAGATCTCATATTTAGGTAATTTAGACACGAGGGCAAATTATATTTTCGTTCAAAAACATTTATTGTGTTCTTATGATTTCTTTTTTTTTCATTGTTACCCTACTGTATAATTTCCTGGTTAAACCACCAATTAAAACAAAGTCTTAATCTATTTTCAGTGTTTCCTAGGCTGACCGAAGATGGATAAATGTCGAGGCGAGTGCCGTCGAAGAGGAAGATAACTGGCGCTGGTAAAAGGTAAGTAGGGCATTTGATGCCTGATTATTATGCACCGCGAAATAGGCTGTTATAAACGTCTCTTTGTTGCCAAACGACACTTTCTGCAAATGTATGTTTTTTTTTTAAGTTATGCAATTAAAGGTTTCTAAATTCATATTCGAAACTGGGTTGTTGAAAATGGAACTAAAAACTAAAATTTTTTAGTAGTGCGCAAAAAAAGGCAATCTGTGGAAGCTTTTTTCTTGTTCTTTATTTTGCAGAAAGTGTCGTTTGGCATTAATGAGGCTTGAGCCAAGTACACATTTCTGAGGCAAAGAACCTGATTTCTTAGAAGACACCAACACACGAGTCATAAATAACACAATAAATAAATAAGTGAACGTTAAAGAATATGTAATTGTTAAAAAAATAAACATATAAATGAAATAAAATGAACCAAAAAATGACACTAATTAAGAGTTGAAAATTGATTAAATGTTATCAAATCAAATAATATAAAGAACACAAACACGAAAAATTAACGTTTACTGTAAAACAATCCCACACCTTGTTGTAAGATAGATCGTTGAGGCAGTAAAAATTATAACAAAAAGAAAACAGGAAACACAGAATGTAGAAATGATGTGCATTCAGTGTCTAATTAAAAAACACACTGACAGGAGGAGAAAAAAACACAGTGAAATAATCTATCTTGGTAAAGCTAAAGCCGACACACACAATGATAAAACATACAAGAAAATTAATGACGCAAAAAAAAATAATCCCTCACATTTTCAAATATTAGAGCAAACTCTGTTTTGTATTTTACTCTCAAACAGTAAAAACGGAGAGCGTGCCGACAGTAAAATAAGGAAACGCATATGCATAAAAAAATAATTACTCGAAGTAAACTAACCTACTCGCATACAGACGAAGCAAACATATTCATAAGATAATCCCGCACACAGTAATGAGAAAAAAATACACAGTCAGTAAAAAGAGAGAAGGGGGGGGGGGCAGAGGAATGCATTTTTCCATTTAAACAGTATAAAGAACGCCGACACGAAAAATAAACATTTACTGTAAGATCATTCACTCACAGCAATAAAATGGAACGTATAACTAGCAACAAAACAAGGAAAAAAATTAAAAGAATAAAGAGAGAATGGAAAAGAGAGAGCAAAACTAAAAAAAAAGAAAATTTGAATTCTGAAATTTTGAATTCAAATATGTTTTTCGCAATCACGAATTGAGACAGGATCCTACTCATTGGAGTTATTGTTTCTAGAAACGGCTCCTGTCCCCCCCCCCCCGTCTGCCTCGCTCCTGGGCGGTTACTTGTGCATAGTTGTGTGTATGCACGTAGGCGTGTGTGAGTGTATGTGTGTGAAGTCGTGTGTGTGTATGTGTGTGAACATGCGTGTGTGTAGGACATGGGCGCCTCCGACCAGGAGAAGCGGATAGCTCAAAACCGGAGCAGCCGCGCCGCCAGCAGAGGACGGTGGGCGGTGGTGCTGCAAAGGCTTCTGGTCCAAGTTGAAAAAGGCACGGACACCAAAAACGGTCAAATGAGAACAATAAGCAATCGTGATTGCTCAATAACTTTCAGTAAAATTAAAGAAGACGGAGGATAAATAAACACTCGCAATAAAATAATCTCATTCGGAAAAACGAAACATCCCACACAGGAACAGTAACAAAAATAATAAAAGAGTTAAACACACTATCATAATTTCACACTGGTTAAAAAGTTTTGAGCTCATTCTGTACTAATTTACTCTAAAATAAAAGAAACACAGGATGCGCAGACAATGCAAAAAAGGCAACGCATACACAGGAAAAATAATTCGCCATGAAATAATGCTACTCGCTTATAGGAAGGAGAAGTCCCGTCCGTAACTATACGAGCCTACTTTCCCCGTATACTAATATCGACTTTCCAGTATCTGATGAATACTCTCAAAATTAACTAAAATCGCAAATTATTTGAAGCGCACAGCTTTAACATTATAGCCTGATTTCTAGATATAAAATACACCTTGCTCATCAGAAGAAATAGATGCGTAACAAATAAGTGAACTAACAAATAAAGTAGTAGCACCTTTTAAACAAAGCAGCTAATATATTTTTATCCATTAAAAAATCTTTAATCACTCTCATAAAGAAAAAAAAAGAAAATTAAGATCATTCAAATAAATTCATTATGTCAATTATTTTAAAAAAAAAATTAATAAATATACCAAAAATAAATAAAAAACTAGTAAATGTTCACTTAAAGAAATATTTTTCATTATCAATAAAAAAAAAAGTGCGCATAACTTGATGTAGAAACAAAGAACTCTCTGCACGACACTGAATTTCTCTGCGTAACACTGAATACATAAATTAAAACTTCAGCGCGAAAATTAAAACAAATTATGTCAACAATAATATTTCAAAGTAAAAACTATGGCTGCAGAGTAGGGATCAATTTCATTTTGGGGTAAAAGTGTCAGATTTGGGAGTCAAAGATTTTGAATTCAAAGACGAGGAGTCTGACTTATTTTGGGGTAAAGAAGTGAGTGTCGGAGTTGGTCGTTTTCTCTCAGTGTTTAGTTTTCTGCTAAAGCTACGGAGGCATAGCAGCAGCTCGACTAATTTTCGGGTACGGGAGTCTGATTCGGAGTCGACCGTCCCTAAAATTCACTTAAAAGTTATTGGGAGGGGGCGAGGGGGGGGGGGGCAGACAGACACACCGCTGGACATTTCTCCTCATCTTAATACCCTACTTTCAAATTTTAAATTTTTCGATGTTTATTTAATATTCATTGTTTTTTGTGTTTCCTGATATTTTTAAGATGCATTAAGCCTTCTTTCATCCTTTCCCCACAGCAAGGGAGTCCGACAAGCAGTAATGGGGAAAAAAATACAGGCAGTATAAAAAGTCATTAAAAAAATGAGTCTTTCTCCTCCATTAAACAGAAGAAAGAACACACACATCCACCTAAAAAAAACATTTATAGTAAGATAATACTACACACAGGAATAAGATAAAATATTAAAGTATTAAAAAAAAGTTATCAAATAGAAAAGAACAAAGGAGTAAAACTATTTACATGCTGTAAACACTGAAGCACACTGACAAACTCACATTAAAATAATCAGGGCTGCGGATTCTAGAGAAAAATGGCAGACTTCAACTCACAGTGGCAACTACCAAAATGGCAGACCCCCCCCCCCCCCGCGAAAAAAATATATTTTATCGGATCTTTTGGATTTGCGCTTTTGCACTAACATTCCTTTCAATTTACCGAATACCCTCAAAAGCTTCCGCCCGAGCTCCAGGCTCTGACTTGTGCAAAGGATACATTCCTTTTACTATTTTACAACTGAGATCGAAGTAAAAAATATATTATTTTTATTTGGAATTGATTATTTCGAAAATGTTAGGCAACAAAACCGTTTGCTGACAGTTGCTATTAGTAAAGGGAAGTTAAAAAACCAGCAAACTAAGGGACGGCGTAAGTAGTTATTTCTGAAAATTCGACAATCAAGCCAGCTGGTTGCCAAAGACAGCTATTTTCTTATTAGTAGGCCTTTATGCACGTAATCGAAACAACTGGTAGTCAGTTTTTTAAAAAATGCTAAGCAACTCAGTGAAGATAAAGAAAAAATAAGAAGCCCGGAGTCGGCCTATTTTCAAGCAACTCCGACCCCTTTACCAAAAAACCAGTTAGACTTCAACTCGACATTACTGAAAATAATCCCACTCGATAAATTTAAAGATCACACACACAAACAGTACACACAAAATAATGAAGACAACAACACAGTTAAAAGTCCCAGATATGATTCATTTTATTTGAAACTCTACGCACTGCACTTTGCGAGTTCGCAGTATTTACTGATTGCTACCAAACACTAAAGTAATCAAGCGCATAGACAGGAAAAATATTCACTCGCAGTAAAAAAAAAAAAAAAAAACCCTTGCACGGTTATAGTAAAAATAAACACAATTATACTCTCAAATTGAAAAAAAAAACAGAGGGGACACAGTAAATAATAGCTAATGCATGGATAGAAAAATAATCTACTCGCAGTGAAGTAATTCTGCACATGTCCAGGAAAAACCAAACATACACAGTATGATACTCGCACGCACAGTTAGTTATAAGAAAAAACATGAAGGCTGGAAAAAATTTAAAAAAAATTAATTCTAATTTGAATTCCGAAACTTTGAATTCAAATTATGTTTTTCGCAATCACGAGTTGCGACAAGACCCTACTGATTAGAGTTATTGTTTCTAGAAACGGCTCCCCCCCCAAGCATGTCCCTCCTCCTGGGTGGTTACGTGTGTATAGTTGTGTGTGTAGGCTTACGTGTGTGCACGTAGGCGTGTGTATGTGTGTAAAGGCAGGCGCACGTAGGGGAGTGTATATGAGCATGCGTGTGTAGGACATGGACGCCACCGCCCAGCAAAAGTGGATTTCGGGGGACAGTGCTCGGGACCAGCCGCGCCGCCGCCGGTGATGCTGCAGCCTTGGTCCAAGCTGAAAAAGGAACCGTAACGTCAGGGACAGTCAAATGAAAGCAATAAGCAATCGTGATTGCTCAAAAAAAGTCTCCAATGAAACAGAATAAGGAATACACACACATATGAACATATACAGAAAGATAATCTTAAATACAGTAATAAGAAAAAACATAAAATAGTAACAAAAGGCAACAAAAAGGAGGAATAAAAGGAGAGAATAATATTTTTATTTACGCATAGGAAAATAAAAAAACACACCGACAGAAGAAATAAACACTCACAGTAGAAAAATCCCATTTGGTAAAATTTAGAAAGCGCACACAAACAGTAACAAAACAAACAGAATAATAGAAGAATTTAAATAGTCTTGAAAATCTAAAAATTTTGGAGAACGCTGTGCTTTTACTCTTAAACAGTAAAAACGGAGAGAACGCAGACATACAGGGAAAAATAACATTTAGTCGAATTTTCTACACACGTACAGAAACTTTAATATCACTCACAGTAAGATAGATGATCCTACACACAGCAATGAAAAAACGTACATGCAGTAAAAAAAAAAAAATCTCGGATCAAAATTTATAAAGATATCAAAGACACAAAAATTAAGTACATTGACAGTAAAATAATCCTACGCAGTAAAAAACAAAAAATAACAAACCCAGATGCGGTAATAAAACGAAAAGAAGGAACATAAAACAATCAAATCTTATAAAGAACACAGTAACACGAAAAATATACATTCACAGTAAAAGAATCGCACACACAGCAATGAAAAAGGCCGTATAGGAAGAAAAAAAGAAATACAGAGAATGAAATTAAGCTACTTGCATACAGTATAATCAAAAGCGCACAAACATGAGAAATAAACAGACACAGCAAAATAAACATACTCGAAAAATTTAAAAAAACACAGGAACGAAACTAGCAAGTGAATAATTAAAAACTAAAATAATCCTACTCTTGATAAATTTTTACTGCACACTGTGATTTACTTTACTCTCAAACAGTAAAAGCGCAGGACGCGCAAACATAGAATAAAGAAACACGCACGAACTATATATATATATATATATATATATATATATATATATATATATATATATATATATATATATATATATATATATATATATAATCGCAAGGAAATAATCCTTCTCACACACAGGAAAAGTAAACTCACTTTCAGTGAGATAATCCCATACACAGTAGCAAAAAAAAAAAAACATAAAGGCAGTAAAATAAGCCTAAAAAGCAAAAAAAAAAACATAAAGGCAGTAAAATAAGCCTAAAAAAACTCCAATTAAACAGTATAAAGATCACACAAGAAAAATACACATTTACAGTTAGATAATTTTTCACACAGTAATAAGATATGACGTATAGGTAGTAAAAAAGACAATAAAAAGAAAAAGAGGAAATAAAATTATACTAATTACGAAGAGTAAAAATCGGAACTCAAAAGCAGGAGAAATAAACACACTCACAGAAAAGTAATCCCACTCAGTAATAGACACACGAAAACAAAAATATAAAGCAGGATAATTCCACAAACAGTAATAAGGTGGAATAGGCAAGTATTAATAAAATACAAAAAGAAAAAATAATAAAGACAGAGAAATATATATGATTCTAACGTACAGTAAAATTTCGAACACACTGACAGGAGAAACAAACACTCACAGTAGAATAATCCCATTCAGTCAAATTTATAAAGCGCACACAAACAGTAACGAAACAAACAGGAAACTTCGACTTTAAATAATTCTGCGAATCTAAAAATCTTGGAGCATTCTGTACTTTTACTCTTAAACAGTAAAAACAGAGAGAACGCAGACAGGCAGGGAAAATAATTATTTCCAGTCTAGTTTTCCTACACACATACCGAAAAGTTAAGAACACTAATAATAAGATGATTGTACAGAAAGCAATGAAATAAACATACCGACAGTAAAAACAAAAAAAAACCTCGCATCAAAATTTATAAAGAACATAGAGAGACAAAAAAAAATATACACATTTACAGTAAAATCACCCTATACGCAGTAAAAAAAAAAATCACACCCATAAACTAACAAAACGAACAAAAAAAAAAATTACAAGACAATCAATTATTATAAAGAGAACAGTATTACGAAAAATATACCTTCTCTCTTATTACTGTGCGTTTGATTATCTTTCTCCAAATGTATATGTAGTAAAAAAAAAGAAATACGGAGAATGAAATTAATTTACTTACATACAGTAAAATAAAGAACACATAGACAGGAGAAATAAACACGATCACAGGAATAAAACAATCGAAAGAAAAAATGCAAGTTCACAAAAAGGAACACAACTAGCAAGAGAAATAAAAAAAAAAAACAAATGTCACGAAACAAACACAATAAAACAAACAAGATTAATAAAGACACAAAAAATAGTCCCACACATGGAGAACATTAAGAGCATGCTCTTTGCGTTGTTTTACTCAAAAATTCTAAAAACAGGAAGCGTGCAGACAGTAAATAAGGTATAAAAAGGAAACAAAGATAGGAAAAATAATTACTTGCAGTAAATATATCCGACATACTTACAGAAAAAGTAAACACTCTCCAAATAAGATGATCCGGCGCACAGTAATGAGGAAAAAAAAAACTACAGTCAGTAAAAACAAAGGTTTGAAAAAAAAAAATCTTCAATCAGACAGTATAAAAACCACACAGACACAACAATAAACATTTTCAGTAAAATAATCATACACAGTAAAAACAAAGATTACATGCAGAAAGAGTAACAAAACGAATTAAAGAGAAAAAAAACCCTACAATCAAAATTATAAACAACACACACAAAAGAAAAACAATTACGGTAGGGGAATCTCACTCAGAGTAATAAGATAGAATGTTTTGGTAGTAACAAAGACAATAAAAAGAAACATATAATAAAATTATAGGCGCTATTTGCATATAGTAAAGTTAAAGGACACACAGGAGAAATAAACTTAATCACAGTTAAATAATCCCACTGGGTAAAAAGAAAGATTACTCACAAATAGTAACAAAACGGACGAGAGAATTGATAAAAACTAAAATAATCCCAAACATTGTAAACTTGTATAGCACACTCTCTTGTTTTTGACGTGCAAACAGGAAAAACGGAGGACGCGTCGACACTAAAATAAGAAATGTGCAAGAAAAATGATCACTCGCAGTTAAATAATCCTACACACCAACAGGAGAAGTAAACACATTCACAGTATTGAGGAAAAAACTTAAAATGATTAAGCAAAGTTTTAAAAGAAATATAAAAAAAAATCTTAATCAAGCAGTTACATACACTCACACACATGAAAAATAAACACTTGCAGTAAGATATTCCGCACACAGTAATAAGATAGAACGTATTGGCAGTAAAAGAAAAAAAAATTAAAGATAGAAAGTAAAACTAAACTACTTATGTATAGCAAAATCAAAGAACCCACAGCAGAATATAAAACAGTAAAATAGTGCCAATCGGTAAAATCAAAGTTTACTCACACAAACAACAACAAAACAAAAGAGTATTAAACACAATAAAATCATCACATACATAGTGAAAGTTTAGGGCACTCTCTGTGTTTTGTTTCACACTCTAACAGTGAAAACGGAGGACTCGCAGACATGACAAACAATTACTCGCAGACAAATAAGTCTACACCCGATTTAGTATACTTAGACACCACGTTTAAAAGATAGCAGCAGCCGCACCGAAAATTACAAGGGTGACAAGAAACTATAGTGAGCACACAATATGTTTAATGTTTATGCATAGACGTTAACAGACAGGTTTACGCGTGTATATTCATATGAGGCAGCAAGAAGCAAAGGGATGTAAGTGGAGAGTTTAAAGTTTGAGTAAAATGCGCTTAAAGTTGAGGTCTTAAGATAGACTTTCATTACAGTTTTACTAAATTATGCTGTATAGCAGTGCTTACAAGGAGTACTAGAACTCTATTGCCTCAAGAGAGGGGAAAAGTTCACTTACTGTTGCTCTGAGGCGACGAAATGGTAAGATATCTAATCCCAGAATTTTTACGGATTTCTCGAGAAATAAGATACCAATTGTTCCGTGAGTTTTGTCACATAAAAGGTGTGGTTTGTTAGGTGAAAGTGGTCACAAATCAAATAAAAAGCTATCCATTGGAAACAAATGAAAGAATGAAAGTTTTTTAGATTTTAATATTTAGGAATTAAGATTAGAACCACACATTTTAATGGTGACAATACTTACTTTTGTGCAAAAGTAATTTTTGTTTACTTATGAAACATTTCATAATCTAAACACCTGTTTTAACTTCTTTGTAAAATTTTGTTTGTTAAAATTTTTAGCATATTGGTTGCGCATGCAGCTTCATGAACACAGCATAACCAGCTGTGACAGCTAAGCTGGATTAAAGTTGGGCAGCTAAACTAGCTAAGTTACATAAACAGATAAGCTGGATTTATTTTATATAATATTGTAACGGATTCGGTGCGACTTCCACTTTCTTGAAATGAAGACACAGTTCTTGATAAAAACACAGGAAATTTATTTACACTATGTACAGGAAAGATCTTCAACAACTGCTAAATTATTCATCAGCAATTAAGCAATTATCACACAACACCGTAAACTCAACGTTTACACACGTATTTACTTCCAAATACGAAAACAACACAGCGAAATGCCTCGCTATAAACAGAGCAAAATGCTCTCCGTTCGAAATCTGAATCGAAACTAAACTGTTTATCCATCGCTAACGGCTTAAATACACCGAAAAGAAATTTCTCAAATATTCCACACGCTTCTGTAAAGTAGTAGACCGTTATCAATGAAAAGAAAGAAAATAGGGGTCGTATATTTTAGCCGAATGAAAAAGGGGTTGTATATTCATTACGGGAAACTATTTACAGGTTACGTTCCTACAATAATTACTATTTACAGAATTTGTAACATTGCCCCCTTCCTAAGGACTGCACGTCCCGGGCAGTACAATCCCCAGAAAGGGTGCCAAACTTCTATCACAAGTTTACAAATATACACATTAATTAATAACTAACAGATACAGAAAACACAATAATAACAAGAAATATTACTAAACATTAAAAGCAAAAATTATCTACAACTTTTATGTTATCAACCATGGTTGTTTACATAATACTCATGAACTATGGCCATAGTATGGGGCTAACCGATCATAATGTACAACCCTAGGTTTTGCATTAGGTGATTTTTGGATCCTCACTACGACGTCATTCAGTCGGTTAAGGACTTTGTAGGGTCCATCCCAATGCGACTGCAATTTGGGTGACAGACCTTTCCGTCGGATGGGATTCCATAACCAAACCTTGTCGCCTTCGTTGAATTCATGTCCAGTAGACCTTGTGTCGTATCGGGTCTTCATCTTCTCCGCCGCGATGTTGATTCGCTCTCGTGCGAAGTTATGAACGTCTTCCAACCGGGCCTGGAGATCCTGGATGTACTCCTCAGGCGATGCAGGCGCATCCGGAGGACGACCGAAGACGAGATCACAAGGTAGCCGAAGCTCTCGTCCGAAGAGCATCTGAGATGGGGCAAACCCGGTAGTCTCGTGGACAGCACTGCGGTAGGCCAGCAGGAACAAAGGTAGCTTCTTGTCCCAATCTTGTTGATTTCTGGATACCATAAGTGAGAGATTATTCAGGATTGTGCGGTTAAATCTCTCCACCATGCCGTCCGATTGTGGGTGTAGTGGTGTTGTCCTAGTTTTCTCAATTCCGAAAATTTGACATAGGCCCTTAAACACAGCAGAGATGAAATTCCTCCCTTGATCGGAATGAATCTGCAAAGGCGTTCCGTATCTCGAGATCCAATGTTGGACTAGAGTCTCTGCTACGGTGGTAGCCTCTTGATCTGGAATGGGATATGCTTCCGGCCATTTGGTGAAGTAGTCGATGGAAACAAGAATGTATTTGTTCCCATCAGCAGTTCTTGGTAGAGGACCCAGGATGTCGATCCCAATTCGTTCGAAAGGAGCTCCAACGTTGTACAGATGTAGCTTCCCTCTGCTTCTCTTCTTCGGTCCTTTACGAGCAGCACAGGCGTCACAAGAATGGCACCACTTCTCCACGTCATCCTTCGCCTTGCTCCAGAAGAAGCGCTCCCGAACTTTATTGAGGGTTTTCAAGACACCAAAATGTCCTCCAGTCGCACTACTATGTATTTCTTTCAGAACATCTGAAATCCTTGATCGGGGAAGTAGTAACTGCCACCTAGATGTTTTGCCGTCATCAGATTCCCATTTTCGGTACAGTACTCCGTTCCGTAAATGGAGTGAGTTCCATAAAGCCCAGTATCTTTTTGTTGCAGGAGTGAAGATGGAAACGTCCTGCCAGCTAGGGCGTCGACTGTCACTTTCCATGAACTCCAAGATTGGTTTTATGTCGGGGTCTTCAAGTTGATCTTTTCGAACTTGGTCATCACTCCATGGATCAGGTTCTGATGAAGTTGGAGTCACTGTCACCTGATAGGCAGTAGGGCTAGTCGTTCCATACTGTTTCTCGATTCGGGAACAATAATTGCAGTTCTCAGGACAGGGTCTCCTTGATAAAGCGTCTGCATTGCCGTGAGACAACCCTTTTCGGTGCTTGATCTCCATGTCATATTCCTGGAGCCGCTGTATCCACCTGGCTATCTGGCCTTCCGGATTTTTGAAGTTCAAAAGCCAAGTTAACGAGGCATGATCTGTCCGAAGCAGAAACTTTCGGCCGTAGAGGTAATGATGGAAGTGTTCTACAGCTTTCACTATGGCCAGTAACTCCTTTCTGGTGACGCAATAATTTCGCTCCGACTTTGATAAGCATTTGCTCCAGTAAGCGATGACATGTTCATTTCCGTCAATTTCTTGGGATAAAATAGCTCCGATGCCCTCGTTGCTCGCATCAGTGTCTAGGATGAAGGATTTTTCAGGCTGAGGATAGGCGAGGATAGGCGTTGATGTTAAAGCCTCCTTCAGTCGTAGAAATGCATCTTCGCATTCTTTGGACCATTCAAACTTTTGCTTGCTCTCCGTCAGCTTATGCAAAGGTCGTGCAATGTTGGAAAAACCCTTTACAAACTTCCTGTAGTACGTGCAGAGCCCCAGGAAACTTCGCAGCTGATGGATGTTTTCGGGACGACTCCAACTCTTGACCGTAGATACCTTTTCTGGATCGGTTTGCACACCCTCAGAAGAGATGATGTGACCAAGATAGTTCACTTCCCGGCGGAACAAATTACATTTGGACGGACTTAACTTCAGATTGGCTTCCTTAAGCTTTTGCAGCACCTTCCTAAGATTTGCCAGATGTTCTTCGAAACTGCGTCCCACGATGATGATATCGTCTAAGTAGACCAGACAGGATTCGTAGGAAAGTCCTCTTAACACTGTCTCCATAAGACGCTCGAACGTAGCTGGTGAATTGCAGAGGCCGAAGGGCATCACTTTAAACTGCCATAAGCCTTGTCCAGTTGTAAATGCTGTCTTCTCTCGGTCATCAGGGTGTATCTCAACCTGCCAGTAGCCGCTCTTCAAGTCCAGGGTCGAAAACCACTTGTGTCCGGAAGGAGTGTCCAAGGTGTCGTCTATCCGTGGAAGAGGGTAACTGTCTTTCTTGGTGATTTCATTCAGCCGTCGGTAATCGACACAAAATCTGGTGGAGCCATCTTTCTTTCGGACCAAGACGATGGGAGAGGCCCAAGGACTGGATGACGGTTCGATTACATCATTCTCCTTCATCTCTTTCAGGAGGGTCTCGACCTCTTCCTTCTTGGCGAACGGTAGTCGTCTTGGATGCTGTTTAATAGGTGGGTGTTCTCCAGTGTAGATCCTATGCTGCGTTAAATTCGTACGGCCAACATCCTCCGATGTAGATGAAAACAGATGCTTAAAGTCATCCACCAATTGTTCCGCAGCAGTTCTTTGATCTTTCGATAAGGGTGCACTCCCAATTAACTTCGATGTCAAGGACTCAGAAGACACAGTTTCGGGGGAATTGATTCTTCTAATGATGCAGTTTACTGGAGTACAAGTTGCTAACACTTCACCTTTCCGAATATTCCTTGGCCTTTCACTCACGTTGGCGACTCTTACAGGAATTACATCCTTGGAAAGGTCCACAAGCGTAGATGCTACCAGCACTCCTTTTAGGTTATTGCTTAGGTTAGGGTATTCAATGAGTCCAAATCGAAAACTATTGCTTTCTTCAAGGGAGCCAGGTATTAATGATTCTGACCTTGAGGGAATCGATAAATCTGTTTGAGCTATTATTTGATGAGCGGATTTTACATCACTCTCTGCAGGGAAAACGGCTATGTCTTCTCTCATCGAGTGCAGCTCATTAGTCTTGAAGTCGAGAGTGAAGTCATATTTCTTCAAAAAGTCCAATCCGAGAATGAAGGGGTCCGTGATATTAGCGACGAATGCCGTATGATGGTAGGTGGCATTCCCAAACACTATTTCCAAGTCCACTTTACCGTCAATCTCAATTTTGTCACCTGTCACAGTCTGGAGACTTACGCGTGGCGATATCCACAGCAGTTTCAATCCAAATTCACGAGCCACATCTGTCCTAACGATTGTCACATTGGCTCCAGTGTCGACAATCAGTTTGCAAGGATTCCCATTTACATGGGCGTAAATGAAAAGTCCATCACTGCCACTACTAGAAGAGGAAATCTGCAGAGCTCTGGTGGTGGTGATTTCCTTCCCTCGCGTAGCTTGGCGAGCCGGACAACTCCTTCGCAGGTGTCCTTCACTACCGCATTTCCAGCACTTCTGCTCTTGTTTCTTTTGGGCTGTTATGCTGCTCAGATGTCTTGCCAAGTCACCGAGTTGTCTCTCGAGTTCAGCGAGGTGGGACGACCTGGAATCAGACTCATCAGCTTCCAGAGTTCGGATGGGATGGCGATCCACACGGGTTGCTTGCTGGGCGGCCTCCAACTTCATCGCATACACAACAGCAGAATTCAGGTCTTTGACATCCGCCATCCGTAGAGCTTTCTGGATTTCCGGATCTCGAACCCCGTCGATGTAGTAGTTGAGTGCCAGGTTGTCTCGAACATCCGCAGGACAGTCGCAAAAAGCAAGATGAGACAGTCTCTCGATGTCCGCCGCAAGCTCTTGCAGGGTTTCCCCGGTTTTCTGGAAACGGGACTTCAACTGGAGTCGGCTGAAATCTTTCTGGCACTTCTCACCGAAGCGAAGCTCCAACGCAGATGTGAGGGCGGCGAAATCCAGGCGCTGGCTGTCCGGAAGGGTCTGAAGAATGTCCGCTGCGTCACCTCTCAGGGATGCTGCAAGATGGCAGGCCTTGGTAGCAGAGTCCCATCCGTTCGCTTCCGCCACTATCATGAATTGGGTTTTGTACACCTGCCACGAACTTTTCTTATCAAATGTGGCCAGTTTAATGGACGGTCGAGCAACAGATGTGGGAGCGCAAAACTGTACAGAGCTGCTTTCCGCGGTCGCCAATCTCCTTTCCATGTCTTTAATTTTCTCATCCACATGATTCTCAACTGTTGCGATACGGTTTTCTACTGTTTCAAATTTTTCATCAAAAGCATCAACTCGATGCTCTATCTCATTAAATTTATTTTCCATCACAGTCTGTACCGAAGTAAGGTCGTTTTTAATTTCCTCTTGGTTAGAAGCTAAATCCTTTTTCAGCACCATTAAATCACTTTTCCATTGTTCTTGATTAGCCGCCATATCATTTTTTAATTGTTCTTGATTAGCCGCCATATCATTTTTTAATTGTTCTTGATTAGCCGCCATATCACTCTTCACAGAGTTGATTGCATCAAGCAGTTGTTTTAATTGTTCATCCATTGCGCGAGTAATCACCATAAAATTAAAGTCCAAATTTAAAAAGTCTTTATGAAAAAATGTCCAAAGTCACACTTACTGCAAGAAAGTCCTGAAGTGGCCCCACGTTGGGCGCCAAATTGTAACGGATTCGGTGCGACTTCCACTTTCTTGAAATGAAGACACAGTTCTTGATAAAAACACAGGAAATTTATTTACACTATGTACAGGAAAGATCTTCAACAACTGCTAAATTATTCATCAGCAATTAAGCAATTATCACACAACACCGTAAACTCAACGTTTACACACGTATTTACTTCCAAATACGAAAACAACACAGCGAAATGCCTCGCTATAAACAGAGCAAAATGCTCTCCGTTCGAAATCTGAATCGAAACTAAACTGTTTATCCATCGCTAACGGCTTAAATACACCGAAAAGAAATTTCTCAAATATTCCACACGCTTCTGTAAAGTAGTAGACCGTTATCAATGAAAAGAAAGAAAATAGGGGTCGTATATTTTAGCCGAATGAAAAAGGGGTTGTATATTCATTACGGGAAACTATTTACAGGTTACGTTCCTACAATAATTACTATTTACAGAATTTTTAACAATATTTTAGAACATAAGTAAAACGGGGTATGTAGTCATAGGTGAGGCTGAGCATATATCCTTTACCTAAAATCATTCAGTCATCACTAATGAGGCAGATATCAGTTAAATATGGTAGTTTACAAATCATGTAGTTTCTAAGGTAAAATGGATTAAATACAACTGAGCTGAAATTTAATGTAGCCTATCAATTGAAGTAAAGCAAGATTGTAATACGATAATATTTGAAAAAAATCGCAGAATTTGTTCTACAACCACAGCTTCAATTTATTCTAGTAGAATAATCTATGCTACCCCTTCCCTCCACCCTCAAAGAAAGAAAGAAAAATCATCTGTTAAATTTTGGTAAAAAGTAGAAACTTAGAACTGAAAGTATTTCCCATACATTGAAGAGAAAGTGATTAATTTTCTTTTTGTTAAGTAACATTTTTTCAGAATCCTATTTGAGTGTGATATTTTCTTGTAATTTAGACATTCTTCTGATGCTATATTTTACTACATTCTTAAAAATATAAAACATTGCAAATTCACACCTTCCCTGATAATATTGATGAAATCCAGGAGAGAAATATAAATTCTTGATAAATCAACTTTTGATCATAGTTGACCATCAAAAATTTGATTTATTTAAATAAAGGTTATTTCTTCAAAAGAACTTGGTGTGTTGAGCAATAAAAAAAAATAAGGTCATTTATGATGGTTTTAGATAATTTTTGTAAACTATGACCACTTTACGCCGACCCCTGGTCGTTAGCACATATGACAAAGAAAACGCCATTAAGCTATTTAAATGATTTTTTTTCTTCCGAAAATTCAATGCAGCGTATTTAGCACTAATGTAATGTAAAATATCGAAAACGAAAATTGAAATTTTAAAAGAAATTCTTGTATTTATTGTTTATTGAAGTTGAAAAACCTGGATTTTATGACATCTTTATTCCACCAGACCCTACGCGTTAGAAGACATTTTCTAATTAAAATTAAATCCCCCATACATTTAGGGGACCAGCAACGAACTAAGGAAAACAAAAATGCTTTTTGATAATCCCTCATTAAAATAGCTGGGAGTTAACTGTAAATTTCAAAAATTTGTTAGCTTGTAAATTAACAATTATTTTACATACTTTTTGGAAAAGTAACGCTGATATTCAAGGAAATATAAGAATTTCTCTCAAAGCTACTAATTTTACTTGATGATTTTTGGTTCATAACACTTAAAGGGAGAAGCATAATACAAAAAATTTAAATTACATTATAGATAGATTGATGAAATCTGAACGTTTAAAGCAATTGATTTTTCACTGCGCACGCGTGAAAGATGACAAGTTATAATATTTAAAATTTAAAACCAAATTAAACGCCCCAACACCATAATAAAATTTCAGTTCAATATCTTTAAAATCCAGAGAGATATCAGGGTTCTATTGAACGAAGTTTCAGTATTCAGTAAGTTACCGCCCTATAGCCAGGGCTAAGGCAGATAAACATGAAATACACCGCCAGCTCAGTCCTCGGCTGGAATTGACTGAGCTGGCGGTGTATTTCATGTATTTCTGCCTTAGCCCTGGCTATAGGGCGGTAACTTACTGAATATACCTACCTTGCCTTCAATATTCGAGTTGAACCGAACCATTGTTTTGGTCGCTCGTCTGGTCAGTGCTAATTCTGTATTAGCTACCAGTTTGTTTGGCACTCTGAGCTTCCTTAAGAGGTTTTCCACCTCCAGCTCAATTACTCCTATGCCGGGCTGATGAGTGCTAATAAGCACGAAACTGCAGTCCTCGGCTGGAATTGACTGAGCTGGCGGTGTATTTCATGAAGTTTCAGTGGACAGGCGTCGAATCGTGGGGATTCGTTAACAAATTTCAACATTTTCTTGCGATCGTTCAGTGTGTTTCATGAGAAAAAAAAACAGATTACTTGCAAACGATTCCTCATGATTTGTCGCTTAAGAGTTATTATTCGGCTCTTTAGATCTCTGGTAGATTTCTGAATTTTTAAGTTATTGAACTGGATATTTAATATCGGTTGAGGGATCTACTTCGGTTTTTAATTTAAAAGATATAAATTGCTATCCTTTGCCCATGCGTTGTAAAAAATCATTGCTTTAAACGTTCATATTTTATCGAAAGTTCCACATTTTAATCAGAAATTTTAGAACTTATAATTCTTGTATTCTGTCAAATTTTCTAGAAGTTTATTAAGATTTGATGAAAACCTCTGCGTGAAATGAACCCAAAAAATGCGAGCTAACTTGGTATTTCTCAGAGAAATGCTTATATTTTTGTGAATATAAATGATACTTTCGCGAAAATATAAAGAAATTTTTATGTATTTCTTCAACTTATTTCTCAAAATTATAGCTTAATCTCATCTATTTACTATGAAGAATGATCAAGAAACTTTTGTTTTCTCAATTTGTTCCTGGTCCCCTAAATGAATGGGTGTGACTTACTTTTAATTAGTAAATGACAGCAAGGGTGTACCTTTTATGTGACTAATGTTACAGAATAGTTCATCATTTATTGCTCGAGATATTTGTAAAATGTGTTTTGAGTGCCCCAATTCTTCGGTGACATATGTAGTGCATGTTATATACATTCATACACAGTAGCGTATCTAGGGGTTGGCAGGAGTGGCTCTCACCAGGGGCACAGCAGCCGGGGGGGGGGGGGGCGTTTCGACCGATTAAAAAAAATATTTTATAAGATATTTTTTTTTTCTTAATCATAGAATTTTTGAAAAATGTTTTAAAAAAAATACTCTCAAGAAAATAAGCTAGAGGGTATAAAAAAAAAACACATAATATCTGCTGAGAAGGAACATTGGGAATCATTGAAAACAATTCTAAAAAAGAAAATAAGAAAAAAATACAATTATGCCTCCTATTTGTCAAATCAATTCATCAAAACGTTCAAAAAAAAAAATGGTGACCTAAGCGAGAGGCAATGGTTATTTGTTAATCACCATATTTACGGATGCCACTTGGCTAGTGGCGACCGTTAATTTTTACCATTATTCTATAATATTCTAAATAGTTTTGTTTGTTAAACTCTACTTAAAGCAATCACCACTTGAAGAATCTCCGACAAAGTGTTGTAGTGGTTAGACGAAGGTCTCTTATGCCCAAAGCCACGGGTTCAATCCTGGCTCCAGTCAGTGGATTTTCAAGGTGCAAAACTCGACACATTGTTTATCGTATAATTGTGCTTCATGGAAAAGATTCATCAAGTGCTCGTTTGTCTTGGAGTGGTCTTGGCAACATTTACCCAGTGCAGTTTTGTTCAGGTGCTAGTACAGTAGATCCCATGTGCCTCCATCTGGTGGGGAAAACTGGGCTTTAAAATACTCGTGTCAATGGCGTCCGCCGATAGTTGAGCTACAGGAAAGATGCATGCTATATCGCGGGTTTGCACTAGTGCCTCTAATGCAGCCTCAGTAGAAAGGAAAAAAAAAAAATCGGAGCAATTTTTGTGAACTTGTGGTTTTGATTTAGAACACAAAATCTTACACAACTTTCTAAATGGAAAAGACACATTGACGGGGCTGGAAGATACGTTTAATGAAATAACACTAACAGATGATTACACAGCTAACCAGGGAACCCACGCAGATAGTATTACAGTCGACTCCCGCTACAAGACGATCCGACTTAGGCGAAATGATTATAACGCGATTTTTTCACATTAAAGAATTTTAGAGCTAACGCGAATTCTTCACCCGCAACGCGAGAATTTTCGAAAGAGAATCGTGGTGTGTAAGTAAAAGCTTTGTTATTAGTTACAAAAAAACGCTTTTTTCGTGAATAAACCCTTTAGCATCGATGAGAGCGGAAGTTTCCACTCCGTACTAGTGTGAACATTGCTTACACAAATAACTACGTACTGCTCATTTTCCATTTTTTTCATTTTAAATGCAAAAGATGATAAAATATAATGACATCTAAGAGCGATGTTTCATCTTAAGTTTGTGAAGATAGAAAGAGAAAGATTTTCTGACAACTAAAGAAAAGCTAAAGCTTCTTGAAAAGCTGAAGCTAAATTAAAAATTGCGTCGAAGGTAGCACGACAGTTATGTATGAATGAACCTTCCATACAAACAATTAAAAGTCAAAAGGAAATCCGTAAAAGTTCACCTAGTAGTGTCTTAGTAAAATGCAAAAAATTATGAAAATGGAAGCTGCTCTTGTATTGTTAATTAAAGAAACCAGGAAGAGGGGTAATGCCATAGATGGAAACTTTATAAAAGAACTAGTGAAGCAACTGTATTTAAAAATATATCAGAATAACTTTTTGATCAGGCAGCGTAAATCATCATCCTCTTCACTTTTTTAAATTATAAATATCATTACTGGATCTACTGTACAGTACAAGTATAGTGCATTTGCATTTTTTACTATATACTGAAGCACGTACCGTAAACTGGTATGTCTTTCTTTCCCATTGATCATTGATTTTGAGCATCGTAGCAGTAATTACAAGTAAACATTCGATTCCATATGTAATAAACAGTAATATATAGTTGAGAAATAGTTTTTAACAGTTTGAAGGGGTGTTTACAAGTGCCTAAAATAATCGGGTACGTTTATAAAAACTTTTACACGTACCTTTTTCCGCAACGGAAAGTTTCGACTTACGCGATGGGTCTTGGAACGCATCCCTCATGTAAGTCGGGACTGGACTTAACTTGGAGGGGAAAAATTTAAGCTAGGTAGCAATAGAAAGAAAATATTGACCTTTTTTGACGCTGAAATAGCTTGTGACGATTTCGCTGTTTGTATGTGGCACGACATCCCTCTGCATAGCGCGTGAAAGATATCTTCCATTACTTTACCGAAATTCGCCAAATGTGGCGAATTTTCCTAAAATTTCGGCAAACTTTAAGATCTCATATTTAGGTAATTTAGACACGAGGGCAAATTATCTTTTCGCTCAAAAACATTTATTGTGTTCTTATGATTGCTTTTTTTTTCATTGTTACCCTACTGTATAATTTCCTGGTTAAACCACCAATTAAAACAAAGTCTCAATCTATTTTCAATTTTTCCCAGGCTGACCGAAGATGGATAATTGTTGGGGCAAGTGCCGTCGAAGAGGAAGATAACTGGCGCTGGTAAAAGGTAAGTAGGGCATTTGATGCCTGATTATTATGCACCGAAATAGGCTGTTATAAACGTCGCTTTGTTGCCAAACGACACTTTATGCAAATGTATCTTTTTTTTAGTAATGCAATTAAAGGTTTCTGATAAATTCTTATTCAAAATTGGGTTGTTGAAAATGGAACTAAAAACTGAAATTTTTTAGTAGTGCGCAAAAAAAGGCAATCTATGGAAGCTTTTTTCTTGTTCTTTATTTTGCAGTAAGTGTCGTTTGGCAGTAATGAGGCGTGAGTCAAGTACTCATTTCTGAGGCAAAGAACATGATTTCTTAGAAGACACCAACACACGAGGATAAAAAATAACACAATAAATAAGTGAACGTAAAAAAATATGTAGTCGTTAAAAAAATAAACAAATAAATGAAATAAAATGAACAACAAAATGACACTATAATTAAGAATTATAAATTAACTAAGTAATTATTCTCAAATAAAGCAATATAAAGAACTAATACGCGAAAAATGACCATCTACAGTAAAACAATCCCACACCTTGTTGTAAGATATAACGTATAGTCAATAAATACTATAACAAAAAGAAAACAGGAAATACAGAATGTAGAAATGATGTAAATTCAATGTCTAATTAAAAAACACACTGACAGAGAAAAAAAAACACGAACAGTAAAATAATCCATCTTAGTTAAGTTAAAGCCGACACACACAATGAAGAAACATACAAAAGAATTAAAGACACAAAAATAATCCCGCACATTTTCAAATATTGGAGCAAACTCTGTTTTGTATTTTACTCTTAAACAGTAAAAACGAAGAGCGTCCAGAAAGTAAAATAAGGAAACGCATACGCATAAAAAAAAATAATTACTCAAAGTAAACTGACCCACACACTTACAGAAAAAAACGAACATATTCACAATAAGATAATCCCGCACACACTAATGAGGAAAAAATACACAGGCAGTAGAAAAAGAAGAGAGAGTGAAAAGGAGGGAAACGTATTTTTCCAACTAAACAGTAGAAAGAACGTAGACACAAAAAATCAACATTTACTGTAAGATCATATCACTCACAGCAATAAAATGGAACATATAACTAGCAGTAAAAGAATGAAAAAAATTAAAATGAAGAGAGAAATTAAAAGAGGGTAAAACTAATAACTTTCAGTAAAATGAAAGAAGACGGAGGATAAGTAAACCCTCGCAATAAAATCTCATTCGGAAAAACTAAACATCCCACACAGGAACAGTAACAAAAACAATAAAAGAGTTAAACACACTATCATAATTTTACACAGGTTAAAAAGTTTTGAGCTCATTTTGTTCTAATTTACTCTAAAATAAAAGAAACTGAGGATGCGCAGACAATGGAAAAAAGGCAACACATACACAGGAAAAATAATTTGCCGTGAAATAATGCTACTCGCATACAGGAACGAGAAGTCCCGTCCTTAACTATACGAGCCTACTTTCCCCGTACACTAATATCGACTTTCCAGTATCTGATGAATACTCTAAAATTAGCTAAAATCGCAAATTATTTGAAGCGCACAGCTTTAACATTATAGCCTGATTTCTAGATATAAAATACACCTTGCTCATCAGAAGGAATAGATGCGTAACAAATAAGTGAACTAACAAATGAAGTAGTAGCACCTTTTAAACAAAAAGCAGCTAATATATTTTTATCCATTAAAAAAAATCTTTAATCACACTCTCAAAAAGAATGAAAATCAAGCTCATTAAAATAAATGCATTATGTCCATTATTAAAAAAAATTAATAAATAAACTCTCAAAATAAATAAACTAGCAAATGTCCACTTAAAGAAATAATTTCCATTATCCAAAAAAAAAAAAATCGTCTGCGCATAAATATTTGTAGAAACATAAAGCACTCCGAATTCCTATGCACACGCATAAATTAAAAACAAGCAAGAAAATTAAAACAAGTCATGTCAATAATAATTATTTCAAAGTAAAAACTATGACTGCAGAGTAGGAATCGATCTCATTTTGGGGTAAAAGTGTCAACTCAGGTGTAATTCAACTACGCGGAATCGGACTTATTTTGGAATAAAGAAGTTGGAGTCGAAGACTTCAAATTTCCAAGAGTCGGAGTAGGTCAATCCCCCTCCGAGTCTAATTCTTTGCTAAAGCTACGGAGTCATAGTCGCAGTTCGACTAATTTTCGGGTACAGGAGTCTGATTCGGAGTGGACTGTCCTAAAATCAACTCAAAAGTTACTGGGAAGAGAGGGAAGAGGGGCAGACAGCCACAACGCCTCACATTTTTCCTCATCTCAATACCCTACTTTTCAATTTTTAATTTTTCGATGTTTATTTAATTATAATATTTATTTTTGATTTTTTTTGTTTCGAGATATTTTTAAGATGCATTAAGCCTTCTTTAATTCACAGTAAGGGAGTCTGAGAAGCGGTAATGGAAAAAAATACAGGCAGTTTAAAAAGTTATTTAAAAAAAAGAATCTCTCCTCCATTTAACAGAAGAAATAACACACACACATACACCTAAAAAACATTTATACTAAGATAATAACACACACAGGAATAAGATAAAATATGATATTTAAAAAAAAGAAAACATTATCAAAAAGAAAAGAGCAAAGGAGTAAAATTATACTATTTACTAGCTGTAAAAACTAAAGCACACTGACAAACGCACACTAAAATAGTCAGGGCTACGGATGGAAGAGGAAAATGGCCGACTCCCCCCCCCCCCCCAACATATACTTTATCGGATCTTTTGGATTTGCGCTGTCACGCCAACATTCCTTTGAATTTACCGAATACCCTCAGAAGTTTCCGCCCGAGCTCCGTGCCCCGACTTGCTGAAAGGATACATTCCTTTTACTATTTTATAACTGAGGTCGAAGTAAAAAATATAATATTTTTATTTTAAAGTGATTACTTCGAAAATGTTCGGCAACAGAACCGTTTGCAGACGGTTGCTATTAGTAAAGGGAAGTTGAAAACCAAGCAAACTAGGGGACGGCGTCGGTAGTTATTACTGAAAGTTCGACAATCAAGCCAGCTGGTTGCCAAAGACAGTTATTTTCTTATTAGTAGTCCTTTATGCATGTAATGGAAAAAACTGGTAGTCAGTTTTTTAAAAAACGCTTGGAGAATCAGTGAATATCAAGAAAAACAGAAGCTCGAAGTCGGAGTCAGCCTGTTTTCGAATGACTCGGACTCCACAGTCAGACTCCGACCCCACAGCTCTAAAAATAAGTAATAATATCTAAAAAATAAAAATCTCCCATTCGGTAAAATTAAAGCTCGCACGCACAAAATAAACAAGACAATAAAAAATCCCAAATACGACTAATTTCATTTGAAACTCTGTGCTGCACTTTGCTATCAAACAGTAAAGACGGTGAATACGCAGACATTCAAATAATCAAACGCATAGACAGGAAAAATATTTACTCTCAATAAAAAAACCCCTGCACGGTTACAGTAAAAAGAAACACAATCGCAGTAAAATAATCATGGTCTATAAAACTAAAAGTTAACTCGCACTACACTTTGTTTAATTTTACTCTCAAAATTGTAAAAACAGAATGCACACAATAAAAAAAAAAGGAAACACATAGACAGAAAAATTAGTTACTCGCAGTGAAATAATTCTACACATTTCCAGGGAAAACAAACACTCACAGTAAGATACTCGCAAGCACAGTTACGAGAAAAAACATGAAGGCAGTAAAATTGACCAAAAAAATGAAAGAAAGAAAAACCTCCATTGAAACAGAATCAAGAACACACGAAAATGAACATATACAGTAAGATAATCTTACACACAGTAATAAGAAAGAGCATAAAAATGGTAATAAAAACACATTAAAAAGAAAGGAATAAAGAGAAATAAGATTCTATTTACGTACAGGAAAATTAAAAAAAATGATAGCAGAAAAAAACACATCCACAGCAAAATAATCTCATTCGGTAAATTTATGGAAGACGCATAAAAACAGTAACAAAACAAATAGGATGATTAAAAACGTTGAAATAATTTCTCAAATGTTAAAATTTAGGAGCACAGACATTAAAAAAGAAAAAAAAATCGAATCAAAATTTATAAAGATCACACAGACACAAAAAATTAAACACATTTATAGTAAAATAAACCTAAGTAAAAAAAAAATCAAACCCAGAAACGGTAACAAAACGAAAAAAAGGGGAAAAAAATATATTAAACAATCAAATATTATAAAGGAAATAGTGACACGAAAAATATGCATTCACAGAAACATAATCGCAGACACAATAATAGTATAGAACGTATAGGTAATAAAAGAAAAGTAGCAATACAGAGAATGAAATTAATCTACTTGCATACAGTAAAATGAAGAACACACAGACAAGAGAAATAAACGCAATCACAGTGAAATAGTCCTGTTCGGAATATTTAGGGATGACGTAAACAAACAGTAAAAAAACAAACAGGATAATTAAGGACGATAAAATAATCTCGTATATGTTAAAATTTTATGGCGCACTGATTTTACTCGTAAACAGTAAAAATGGCGAGCATGCAGACAGGCAGGAAAAATGATTTCTTGCAGTACAGTTTTCCTACACACATACAGAAATTTTAACGCTCACAGTAAGAAAATCCTACATACAGCAATGAGATTACATACAGACAGTAAAAAAGCAAAAAAAAAAAAAAATCTCGAATCAAAATTTATTAAGATCACACAGACACAAAAATACACATTTACAGTAAAATAATCCTTCGCCATAAAAAAATCACATCCGGAAACAAAACGAAAAAAATGAGAAACATTACAATACAATCAAATACTATAAAGAACACAGTAACACGAAAAATATACATTCGTGGATCATGCATACAGTAATAAAATAGAACATCTAGGTAGTAAAAGATTAGAAGAAATATAGAGAATGAAATTAATCGACTTACATTACAGTAAAATCAAGTAGACAGAAGAAACAGTCACAATAAAATAAACCCACTCGGAAAAGTTAAAAAACACCAGGAACGAAATTAGCAAGTGAATTTTAAAAGGACTAAAATAATCCCACTCTTGATAATTTTTTACAGCACGTTGTGTTTTATTTTACTCTCAAACAATAAAAACGGAGGACGCGCAGATATTAGAATACGGCAACACACACAAACATTAAAAAAAAAAAAAACCTTGCAGTGAAATAATCTTACATACAGAAAAAGTAAACTGGTAAGATAATGTCACACACAGTAATGGAAAAAAAAACATACTGGCAGTAAAATGAGCCGAAAAAGAAAAGAAAGAAAAAACCCCTCCAATCAAGCAGTATAAAGAACACACAAGAAAAAAATACTTGTTTACAGTTGGATAATTCCACACACGGAGTAATAAGATATGACGTAGAAGTAGTAAAAAAAGACAGTAAAAAGAAAAAGATAACTTTCAATTATACTTCTTACGTACAATAAAAATCTGAACGCACTAAGAGGAGAAATAAACGCGATCACAGTAAAATAATCCCACTCAGTAAAAATAAGGAAGACACACAGCCAGTAACAAAACAAACAAGAAAGTTAAAGGCACAAAATTAATCCCACACATGCAAAAATTTACGTGCACACTTTGTGCTTTATTATTGTTTTTTTAAGCAGTACAAACGGAAAGTCTGCGGACAATAAAAAAAAATGAAACACACAGACAGGAAGAAAAAAAATATTCTCAGTTAAACTATCGTACACATATACAGAAAAAAAGTACTCACAGTACGATTACCTGACGCACAGTAATGAGGAAAAAAAAACATACAAGCAATAAAAAAACAAAGTTTTAAAACAATCTTCAATCGAACTGTGTAAAGAACTCACACATGAAAGATAAATTTTTGCAGTAAGATAATCACGCCCACAGAAATAAGATAAAATTATTCTTACATGCACTAAAACTAAAAAAAAAAAAAACGCAGACAGGCAAAACTCACAGTAAAATAATCCCACTCGAAGAATTAAAGATGGCACGCAACTGTAACAAGATAAGAAAGATAATAACACTAAAATAATCCCAAATATGGTAAATTTTACTTAAAACTTCAGCAAAATAGACAGGCAAACACACAAACACGCTGACAGGCAAAGTCACAGTAAAATAATCAAACTCTATAAATTAAAAATAACACACAAACAAAATATAAAAGATAAAAAACAACCTAAACATGGTAAATTTTACTTGCAACTGTGTTTCACTTTACTTTCAAACAGTAAAGACGACGGAAGCACAGACGGTAAAATAATCGGATGCACAAACAGGAAAACTTATCCGTAGTAAAAAAAAAAAAAAAAAAAACCTGCACACATACAGTAAAAATAAACACAACGGCAATAAAATAATCCTACTCCATAAAACTAAAGGTTACTCACGCAAACATTATCAAAAGAAATGAGAATTCAAAACCCTAAAGTAATCCCATGCATATCAAAATTTTAGAGCACACTTTGTTTAATTTTACTAATTTTACTTTCGAACTGTAAACACAGAGGACAATCAGTCAGAATCAAAAAGGAAACACATGGACAAAACAAAAAATTAATTACTCGCAGTGAAATAATCCTACACACGTCCAGAAAAAACAAACGCTCATAGTAAAAAAAAAAATGCAGGCACAGTTATGAGAAAAAACATGAAAGCCATAAAAATAGTCAAAAAATATAATCCGTAACCAATAAAACAGAATAAGGAATACACACACACAAATGTATATATATACTAGCTGCATTGTGTCCAGTGACGTATATTCAACAATCAGGCTGAAATAAAAAAAAAATCATGCAAAATTTCCCTCCCAAATAATAAAGACGGATATTAAAATACTTTTAAGAAATTAAATAGAGAAAGATGGATTTAAAAAGCGTAACCATGGAAACACAAAATAAGTTTACGGAATTAAAATGAGAAAGAAAAGGGTTAACAATTTAAATAGAAATGAGATTTTTGAACTTGATTTAAAAAGGCTTGTAATTTTTTCTTTCCTTTCGAGATAGAAGCTTAGTTTTGCGACCATAAGTCGAGATCGATCTGGCGTAAAAAATGCTGTTTTTTTTAAAACGGTGTCAAAAAGGAAACTGTGGGACAATTCCTGCTAAGCCTAAAAAAATTCGAGCTAAAAACGCAAATAATTCCCGCCGTAACTGAGTTCGAGCATTGAAACAATTTGCATAGAACGCGGAAAATTTTATCCTTTCCAACGGTATGTAATATTAATATGTGCAAGTGATTTTTCTCCCCATAATTCGGGAATTTATGTGAAAATTGGGCCTAAATTGGAATAAAAAAAGAACTACTCGTTGAAATCTTTTTCGAACTGGTATGCAAACCTCCCCGATGCTGCTAAAAAAAAAAACTGTAAAAATTTCAGCGAAATTGACCGGGTAGTTCTCGAGTTTCGCGCGTTCAAAGAAACAGACGCTTTTTGGAGATTTCATTTTATACTATGTAGAGATAAAGTAAGATAATCCCACTCACAGTAATGGGGGGGGGGGGGACATGCAGTAAAAAAACTCTAAAAAGAGGGGCGGAAATCTAAAACCAAACAGTTCAAAGAACGAACAAGAAAAATACGCATTTGCAGTCAGATAATTCCACACAATAAGATATGACGTACAGGTAGTAAAAAAAAAAGACAAAAGAAAGGAATAAAATTAGAGAGTTAAACAACCAGTAACAAAGCACACAAGATTATTAAAGACACAAAAATGATCACACACATGGAAAAATTTCACAGCACGCTCTGCGTTTTGTTTTACTCAAAAATTCTCAAAACAGAAAGCGTACAGACGGTAAAATAAGGAAACACAGAGACGGGAAAAATTATTACTTGCAGTTAATATATCCTACACGCATACAGAAAAAGTAAGCACGCTCAAAGTAAGATTATCCGGCGCACAGTAAAGAGAAAAAAACATGCAGGCAGTAAAAAAAAAATTTTTTTTTAACCTTCAATTAAACAGTATAGAAAACCAGAGACACCAAAAGTACACATGTTCAGAAAAATATTCCCACGCAGTAAAAAAGAGGACACACGGAAACAGTAACAAAACGAATTAAAGAAAAAAAAATCTACGATCAAAATCATAAAGAACACACACTAAGGAAAAACAAACATTTACAGTAGGAGAATCCTCCCTTCTCAATAATAAGATAGTTTGGCCGTAACAAAGACAACAAAAAGAAACGGGTAATAAAATTATAGGTACTACTTGCATACAGTAAAATTAAAGGACACATACCGCGATTATTTTAATGCGATTAAATTTATTTCTCCTGAATAAAAAGAAAGAATACACTCATAAATAGAACAAAACGAACGAGAGAATTAAAAGAAAAAAAAATATTCCCACACATTGTAAAATTGTATAGCACTTTCTTGTATTTGACTTGCAAACAGGAAAAAAGGGAGGAAGTGCAGACAGTAAAATAATCAGACGTATAGATAGGAAAACTATTTACTCGCGGTAAAAAAATCTCTGCACATATCCAGTAAAAAAGCACACAACCGCAATAAAATAATCCAACTCGATAAAACTAAAGATTACTAACATAAACAGTAAAAAAAGAAATAAGAGAATTCAAAACACTAAAATAATTCCATACGAAGCAAGATTTTAGAGCACACATTGTTTGGTTTTACCTTCAAATTGTAAAAGCAGAGGGCACGCAGTAAAAAAAAATAAATAAATAAAAATAAAACCGCATACATAGAAAAATAGTCATTTTTTTTATAGTCCCCAAAGTGAATGGGGGCCTGATAGTTGACACTCTCAATTTTCCTGAAACTTTCAGGATATTTTACTAGTAATGTGATAAGAAAAAGTGAAGCTTGTTTCCTCTCTAAATTGACTTGTTGGAGCTCGAGTGGAGATCAAAGTTTAAGGTCATGAGAAAAAAGAGCTAAACATATGATTTTTTTCCTTCAAAAGCAATGAGCCAATTCTTTTAAATATGCATACTACTTGATACCAGGCGCATTCTAAAATGCATATTTTGGTGACTCACTCATGGCTTTGATGCTTTGAAGGCAAATGTCAATTGAAAATGCAATTTTTTAAACTTTTTTTGCCTTGTTTTGACCCGAATATCTGCTAAAGCCGTGAGTAACCCTCGGAAATTTATATATGATCAACTACTCACCACAGTATAGTACTAAGAAAAATATAAAATAACTTTCGTTTCTCTTGACTTTAGTAGTTAAAGGGTCTCAAAGTCGATGATTTTTTAAAAATGGCCGAGTTTAGAGGTCAATATCTTTGATCGCGACGGGTCAACAACTTTGGTACACAGCTGTAGTTATAGTCTAAGTGGTGTAGTTTAAGGTCCAGGTTAGACACCCATGGCAACCAATCAACTTTTTTAAATACGCGGTCTCAAAGTTGATGATTTGAAACAACAAGAATCAAAGTTTTAGGTCAATTACTCTATAACGCCTGAGTCAATAACTTTGAGCAAGAGCTGTAATTATGCTCTACGTGATGTAGTTTTATACTCATGTCAGAAAACCATGAGATCTAATCATCTTACTTAATTAAACGGTCTCAAAAATAATGATTTCAGTATAAAAGAGCGTTTTTTCACGAGTTTATATAATTGCTACTCAAAATGTTGTGAGCTCAAACTCATATAAATACTAGAACGAATCAACAACCAAATGTACTTTAAGCTCCCAAAATTTCATGCTTCCAGTGTCATAAAATTTTCTGTAACCTTGATCACAACATGGCAATTCTCACATTTGATCCACCATTTTGGAGCACTCTGTTTTAGGAGATCTTAGATCCTCAGGATTCGAATCTTGGAAGATGAAAATTTGCACAAGTTAGTTTCAAAGACATCTTTACACCTCTATAAAATTTCATCCTATTTGGGCAGGATCGAGCAGGGACAATTTTAAAAAATTAGGTCAGTTGACGTGGAGTCACTCTAATATAACATTGTGACTATTCACATGCATCTTTGGTTATTTTTGGCTTTATAATGATCATAAATCGATGCTATATTTTAGAAAGAAGATTACAATTGGAGATTAAGTTCATAATTACAGTATAATTTGCATATACACTACTTAGTAATAAACTTTTATAAATAAATTTTTTAAATTTGGCTCAAAAGTAAAAACTTAAAAACATAAATACAAGGTCAAAGAAAAAAAAACCACCAAGAAAAAAAAATTTACAGATTTTTTAGACAATAACAAAAGATGCTGATGAAATGTGCATAATGTTTGTCAGAGTGATTCCACGTCAACTGAGCTGATTTTTCAAACTGTCCCCGCTCGATCATCCTCCGAATGGGATGAAATTTTATAGAAGCGTAGAGATGTCTTTGAAACTAACCTAATGCTTATTTTCAGCTTCCGAGATCCGAATCCTGAGGATCTAGGATTTCCAAAATATAGTGCTCCAAAATGGCGGATCAGCTTTGTGAGAAGAATTACCATGTTGTGATCAACGTTACAGAAAATTTTATTACACTGGAAGCATAAATTTTGGAAGCTTAAAGTACATTTGGCTGTTGATCCGTTCTAGTATTTATGTGAGTTTGAGCTCATAAGATTTTGAGTAGCACTTATATAAACTCGTGAAAAAACGCTCTTTTATACTGAAATCATCATTTTTGAGATCGTTTAATTAAGTAAGATGATTAGATCTCATGGTTTTCTGACATGAGTATACAACTACATCCCGTAGAGCATAATTACAGCTCTTGCTCAAAGTTATTGACTCAGGCGTTATAGAGTAATTGACAAAAAAACTTTAATTCTTGTTGTTTCAAATCAGTAACTTTAAGATCGCGTACTTAAAAAAATTGATTAGTTGCCATGGGTTTCTAACCTGGACCTTAAACTACACCACTCGAACTATAACTATAGCTGTGTCCCAAAGTTGTTGACCCATCGCGATCAAAGATATTGACCTCTAAACGTTGGCCATTTTTAAAAAATCATCGAATTTGATACCCTTTAACTACTAAAGCCAAGAGAAACGAAAGCTATTTTATATTTTTCTTAGTACTATACTGTGGTGAATAGTTGATCATATACTTATTTCCGAGGGTTACTCACGGCTTTAGCAGATATGCAGGCCAAAACAAGGCAAAAATTTTTTTAAAAAATTGCATTTTCAATTGACCTTTGCCCTCAAAGCCGTGAGTCACCAAAATATTTATACTAGAATGTACCTAGTGTCAAGTAGTATCCTTATTTAAAAGAATTGGCTCGGTTCGCGCATTGCTTTAGAAGCAAAGCAATCATACATTTAGCTCTCTTTTTTCATGACCTTAAACCTTGACCTCTACTCAAGGACAAACAAATCAGTTTTTTAAAAAAAGGAACTTCACTTTTTCTTATCATAGTACCACTAACACATCCTGAAATTTTTAAGAAAACTGAAGACATCTCAACTAGTAAAAGTGTCCAGCTTTAAAGAAAATGACTCTTAGTTGCTCGCAGTGAAAAAATCAAACGTTCTTCCAAAAAATACAAACACTCACAGCAAAATAGTTTCACGCACAGTTATAAGACAAAACAAAGGCATTAAAAAAAAAAAAACCTCCAATATTTCTCGAAAAGAAATAGGGTAGACCGACCAGTGAATGAACAGCTAAGCACTATTTCATTTTTTAAAAATCCTAGTAATTTTAAATTCTATACTATACAGATTGTGATAGCTTAAACATTTTAATTGATCTATGTAAATATCTCTTAAAAAATCACGGGAACTTAAATAGTACCACTTCCGACTTTTTTAGGTGTTTAAAGAAAAAATGGCACAAAGACCCAGTGAATGAACACCTCGAACCAGTAAATGAACACAAATTGGTCCAGTGAATGAACATGATAAATTTCGATTCAAAAAGTTCAAAAGTTTTTTGAGATCTATCTATCTATATAACTACTATATCTATTTATGTATTTATACAACTATCGATATCTACCTATCTATCTATATCTATATATCTATCAACCTATCTACTTATCGATCGATTTTTACTTATCGATCTGTACATCTAAATATCTACCAATCTATTATCCAAATCAATCTATTTATCTATCCATCTACCTGCTTTTTTACCTGTCTATCTACCTACCTACCTATCTATCTATCTCCTTATCAGTATATCTACCTATCTATCCACCAATCTATACATATCGGTCTATCTACCTGTCTATATATCTACCTACTATCTATCTCCATACCAGTCTCTCTACCTAGCTATCTCTATATTAGTCTCTCTATCTACCTATCTATTAACCACTACCTATCTATTTATCTATCAATAAATCTATCGATCTATCTATCTATCTACCTACCTATTCTATCTCTATATTTATCTACCTATATATCTATTTACCTCTTATTTTTATATATCTATCTCTATATCTTCCTCTATCTATTCATCTATCTATATACAAACATACATACATATCTACCTATCTATTCTCTCTCTTTGTATATATTTTTCTACTTCTCTATCTCTCTATCTATCTGTCTATCTATCAAGAGAGATAATGATATAGCAAGATAGATGTAGGTAGGTATAGGTTAATATACAGATCGAGATATAGATAGATAAAAGATCAAACTCAGTAAAAAGTGCATTGTTTACAAAGACAAAAATAAAGAAATTATAAAATATATAATGAAATCTTTACTAATAATAAAGCTGAAAGTCTCTCTGTCTGTCAGGATCTCAGTGACGCGCATAGCACCTAGACCGTTTCTCCGATTTTCATGAAATTTGGCACAAAGTTAGTTTGTAGCATGGGGATGTGCACCTCGAAGCGATTTTTTGAAAATTCGATGTGATTCTTTTTCTATTCCAATTTTAAGAACAAAAATATCATAGGATGGACGAGTAAATTACCAAATTATCATAACGTGGAACCGTAACATGGGCACAAACCAATTGGCGAGATACGAAATTATCATAACGTGGAACTGTAACGTCGGTACAAGCCAATTGGCGAGAAAATTCACCATGCATTATTTGTAAATATACAGGCGAACCAAAAGACCTTTTAATTTTTCTATTACGGGCAAAGCCGTGCGGGTACCACTAGTACATAAATAAATAAGCATATAAAACTTCTGCATTGCAAAACAGTACGAAAATTAAAATATCGCAAAGAAACTTCAAATTTCTTTTTAAATCAAAAGAAATTTTGCCATTGTTCATTCACTGGGTCTATCAATAAAAATAATATATCATACAATCAAAATAATAACATATCAAAATAATTGCTAGCACGAAACCAGCCTTATTATTTTGAAAGAGAAAAAAAAAAGCGATTCATGGCAGTAAAACTTTCAAATTTTTTTCAGGAAAAAAATACGTATCTAAAGTAACCAATCAGGTGTCAGATAGCTTAGAATATCAATAAAGAACACTTTTGCAATGAATTTATTTAGAAAAAAAATTTTGGAAGCTTATTTAAAAAAAAAAAAAAATGACGCGCTGTTCATTCACTGGGTGGTGTTCACTCACTGGTCGGTCTACCCTACACACGAAAATAAAAATATACCAATTGAAAAAATCTCGCAAATATAAATACCAACAAATTTAAGTAAAAATCCCACGTCTGTTGTATTTTCATTCCCAATGACTCTTTGTTGTAAAATGAATGAAAAGGAAAAAGAGACCGGAATGTGCCACTTAATTGAATTGATAGACAAGTATTTATCTCTTATGTAAACCCGATACCTGATTTTCGATTTTTGCTTCAACTCTGCTCATCTCCAAGTTATGGTGTGTGTGAAATACAAAAATGGCGCGCAGTGGAAGAGGAAGTTTCTTTCCTTAATTCTTATATGCTACTTCTCTTTAGTAGCGAGAATCACATAAATTCAACTGGTATATGTAAATGAACTTCATTAAGTTGTGCCAAAGAAAATTCCAACGGATTTGAAGGTTTCTTTAGGGAAATAAGTTTAATGTTGCCCTTTTAAAAGTAGCACAGTTCATTTAATTGGGATTAAAAGGTTAGATATTAATTCAACGTCATGTTTTTTTATCATTTAGAATTCCACCGCTCGACTTTAAGAAATGAAGTAGCATGCGACTTCATGTGCGCTGTTTTCAAGAAAATAATTGATTGAAACACATTGTTACTTTCCGTCATCTCAATCCGATGAATGAAATATAATGCATAAATTATCGCATACATGTAACTTATGAAATCAACTTAAACTTGGAGGCAAATGTGTTCCATAACGGCTTTTAAGAATCTAAATAGTTGATGAAATAGTTCTCGATCGCATTTTGACGCGTTGCGCATGCGTGAAGCTTTTGTTTGATTGACACGAGTTACAGTAGACACGAACTCTGGCATTCAGCACTCGTTTCAAATCGGTTTCCGAACCTTCTTCTACTTCTAAATTTCATGTGCGAATGCACCTATAAAATCTATGTTTGTGGGGGGGGGAGGGAAATGTCTTCTGTAACTATAGAAAAGTGCATAGTGCACTCGAAGTTCTAACAGAAGTCTCTTCAATGTGAAATTATTGGTAATATGAATTCAATCTATGTTGTTAAAGAATTGTAAAACTAGAGAATTTCAATATGTCTTAAGTGTCTTGCTCTTACTATTAGACTACTGATATATTTGCGTAAAAGTATGCTTCGATTTGTGCATCTTCAAAATACTGTTGATAACTTCTATTCCGCTATTGTAGGGGAGGAGGAGTAGCTGACCAGTAGATTAACACGTGCTCCCCGAACGGTAAAACTTAAGGCTGAAAGCTAAGAGCGTTGTGAAGAAAAATAGATTAACACGTAAGTACCGTTTAATTTCCACAAATATAAAATACATGTAAGGCTGTAAGAAACAAATGGATTTACAGTCGAATCCCGCTACAACGCGATCCGACTTCGCGAAAAGGCTATAACGCAATCTTTTTCACCAGTAAAGAATTTTAGACAAAACACGAATGCCTCTCCCGCAACACGAAAATTTTCGAAAGGAATCGCGGTGTGTAAGTATCGGCTTTGTTATTGGCTACTAAAACTTTTTATACCGTGAATGGACTTTCATCCCTTTAGCATCACTGAGGGCGGAAGTTTCCACACCGCACTTAGTCTGATACATCGCTTATACAAATAACTATTCCTCATTTTCCTTTTTTTTTTTTTGTTTTTCATTCTAAATGTGAAAGTTATTGAAATATAATGATACTTAAGAACGCCGTTTCATCTTGTGAAGATAGAAAGAAAAAGCGAAAGTTTTTGAGAATTAAAGAAAAGCTAATAATTATGTGCTTGAACAAATGCGTCGAAGGTAGGACGACAATTAGGTATGAGTGAATCATCCATATGTACAAGTAAAAGTCAAGAAAAGGAAGTCCGTAAAAGTTCACCGCGAGTAGTATTTAAGCAAAATGCAAAAATTATGAAAATGGAAGCTGCTCTTGTATTGTGAATTTAAAAAACCAGGAAGAGGGGTGTTGCGTTGCAATAGATGGAAACGTTATGAAAGAACTAGTGAAGCAACTGTATTGTGTATTTAAAAATATATATGAATAACGGTTTGATCACGCAGCATAAATCATCATCATCTTCACTTTTTTAAGTTACAAATATCATTACTGGATCCACTGTACAGTAAAACTATAGCGCATTTGTTTTTCTTACTGCACACTCTACGTACCGTACTGGTTTATTTTGTGTTTTTCTTTCCCATTAATCATTGATTTTGTGCATCGTAGCAGTATTTCATGTTGAATAAAACGTTTCTTTAATTTAAAATACAAATAAAAATTCAGTTTTTTTTAAAATAAGAAATAGTACTGTAAGGTTAAGAAATGGTTTTTAAAAGTTTGAAGTGGTGTTTACGAGTGTTTAAAGTAATTGGGTATGTTTATAAAAGTTTTTACGCATACCCTTTCCCACAACGCGAAATTTCGACTTACGCGAGGGGTCTTGGAACGTATCCCTCGCGTAAGTTGAGACTCGACTGTAAGTGGAAATTTTCAGAGTTTTTTTATAAAACACGTTTAACGATAAGGTCATAGGTAAACTTTCATTGAAAAGTTATTTTAAAGCATGCTGTTTAACAGCATCTACCGCGGATACTAGTACTATTTCTTGCTCTAACACAGAGGAGAGGTTCATCTTCCATTTGTACTGATCATCTCCAAATTTTTTATTTTGCCACTAAAATCCTTTTTTGTTTTCTCACTGCTTCATGTGTGTATGAAATAATTTCTGTTCGGAGAATGGTTTTGGTTGAGGCGTTGCACTGTGAAAGAAATATCCTGATTTTTTTCTAAACAAATCCTGTTAAAAAAAAAAAGTGCTATAGTTTTAAGCCACAGAAAAATTACATATGTGGCAGTGAGAAGCAAAGGGATGCAAGTGGACATTTTCAAGTTTTGAGTAAAACGCGTTTAAAGATAAGATCCTTGGTACACTTCCATTGATTTTTTTTTATAAATCATGCTATACAGCAGCACCTACCAGGGCTACTAGTACCATTTCTTGCCACAAGACAGAGGAGAGTTTCGCCAGCCATGTGAACTGGGTGTCTCCAAATTTTTAATTACATCCTTTTGCTTCTCACTGCCTCGTGTGTGGCAGGGACAAGCAAAGGGATGCAAGTGCCAAAATAAAAAATTTGGAGATAACCAGTACAAATGGTAGGTGAACCTTTAGTCCATTTGGGCGATAATGGGGGATGGATCAGTTTACTACCTTAGAGTTTAGAAACGTAGTGTAATTATGATTTTTACTTCCTTTTACAAAAAAGGAAGTATTGTATTCGCGAAAAAATTTTCACTCAAAAATCAGCCTTAATTTCCATTTTTCTCACCCGCGAATGAATGTTGAGTTTTTTTTTTCGACGCGTCCAGACGTGGATAAGCGCCTAAGAACCTACAGACACTCGAAATATCCATTTTGACTACCATCGAGTTAATAACGAATTTTCCCGTGACGTCTGTATGTACGTATGTATGTGTGTATGTATCTCGCATAACTCAAAAACGGTATGTCCTAGAAAGTTAAAATTTGATACGTAGACTCCTAGTAGGGCCAAGTTGTGCACCTTCCTTTTTGGTTGCATTCGGATGTTCATAAGGGGGTCTTTTACCCCATTTTGAGGGGAAATCATCTTTAATTTCGATGTAAACTCAATTGATGTTATAATTTGTCGGACACTTGGCGATATATCGCCTATGTTTTTGTCGCCAACTTGAAGACAAATTTGGCGGATTTTTTTAAAAATGTGTTTTTAATTTGGCCATTGTTGGTGACATTTAGAGAGTAAACAATTGAATCACATTAAAATTGCGAATAATGGGGAAATGGCATTAAATTGGAGTAAAAGGAAATCATGTGATGCACACATCAGCTCATTTTACGTATCGTGTTAAGTGTCTCTGCTTGTTGACCTGCTTGTTGAATTTCTTGTTTTCACAAATGACGCCTGTCCAGCGGAGTCGGCTTTGTTTATCCAGTCCTTTCGACTTTACACAATCTTTTTTAGACAAAAACACCAACAACAAACCTCCGCGAGCACGTGCCTTCATCTGGGAGTTAGCGCGTGTTTACTAGGGTGAATCGAAACATTTTTAAAAGAAATAAATGGATTTTTTACGACATTTTACAACTCGAAGTTCCCTTTAAAAAATAAATTGATTTTTTACGACATTTTACAATTCGAAGTCCCCTCCCCTCCTTTCGAGTGACTTCAATCGCTTCAGTCGGCAGAAATTTTTTGATGAATAAATGAAGCAAAACCTGTACTCGTCCTCCATTTGCCTTCATTTAGTTATAAATGTCTGCATTTGTATTACGTTTAAACTGGTTTAAAATATTTCATTTAATTGTATGTTTATATCTTTATATTGAAACATATATCCATTCGCATTTTTTTTTTGTTTTTGTAGAGTATCATTATCTTTTAATCAGTAATTAATATTACTAATTGCGAATAGATTATGTATTTTTTTGTAATGCAAATAAATTTTTTTTAAAGGCTTCTAAAAGTGCAAAAGTGGTAACAATTTTTTGTGGACTTTTGTACCCGGTGGCTTCAATTAAGAAGTCCCTTGAGCTTAATTTAACAACGTTAGGAATGCTAAAATGTAATGACAAGTAAACAAAATAAAATTTCCAAATCAAATTTGTTTATTGATCCAAAAAAGTAAAAAAATATATAAAGAAAATCTTTTCAAGCAATACTTTTTGATCTAATCGGCGATTTTTTAAAACATTTTTTGCACTGGGTGTTTTTTTTAATCACATTGGAGGAAAGAAATGTTTGGTTTAAAAATAAAGCAGCCATCACAGGGAAATTTAGATCGGCACATTGCATCTTCTGTTGTAATGTCTTAGTCTCAGTTTGTAAAGATCATATTCAGTAATTCTTGGTCAGGTAAGTCTAAGTCACTAGTCATAGTCGGTTGTCAAAGTCGGTTGTCAAAGTCGGTTGTCAAAGTCGGTTGTCAAAGTCGGTTGTCAAAGTCGGTTGTCAATGTCGGTTGTCAATGTCGGTTGTCAATGTCGGTTGTCAATGTCGGTTGTCAATGTCGGTTGTCAATGTCGGTTGTCAAAGTCGGTTGTCAAAGTCGGTTGTCAAAGTCTGTGGTCAAAGTCTGTGGTCACAGTCGGTAGTCAAGGTCAGTAGTCAAAGTCAATAAATAGTTATCAGTTGTATAAAACGCAGGGTCTCTTCCGCTGAATCTGTTTCTAATTCTACGAATAATGAAAAATACTTTAGTTAGACATACTTTGAGTTAATAAAATAAAGATTCATATCAACAAATAGTTTTATAGTTCAGCGCACAGTTGTTGGCATCATTTTCAGTGAATCCATTTCGAAACCGATTGACAGAGTTGCTAAATTCAAGAAAAGTTTTTACAGGGATTCTTTAGAAAGGTGTGAAATAACGGTGTTTGCTTACGATTTTGCAAGAGTCGCGTCCAGGATAATGCAAAATGCTATTTTATTTCCTAAACTTGACCAACACAAAGTCTGTAAGGCTTGTCATTGGTGATTTGAATTAAAAAGAATAATAATAATAATAAATGTGTGAAAATGACAGAATTCCTTTGTAAATTATCACCTTTCAATAAGCAAACTAATTTAGTAAAAAATTACACTGGAAGCATGAAATTTTGGGAGCTTAAAGTACATTTGACTGTTGATTCGTTCTAGTTTTTATGTGAGTTTGAGCTCATAAGATTTTGAGTAGCACTTATATAAACTTGTGAAAAAACGCTCTTTTATCCAGAAATCATCATTTTTGAGACCATTTAATTAAGTAAGATGATTTGATCTCATGGTTTTCTGAAATGAGTATAAAACTACATCACGTACAGCATAATTACAACTCTTTCTCTAATTTATTGACTCAGGCGGTTTAGAGTAATTGACCTAAAACTGTGATTCTTTTTGTTTCAAATGAACAAATTTGAGACCGCGTAATTAAAAAAGATTAGTTGCCATGGGTTTCTAACCTTGATCTTAAACTACACCACTCGAACTATAACTGCAGCTGTGTCCCAAAGTTGTTGACCCGTCGCGATTAAAGTTATTAACCTCTAAATTTGGACATTTACAAAAAATCATCGACTTTGAGACCGTTTAACTACTAAAGACAAGAAAAACGAAAGCTATTTTATATTTTTCTGAGTACAATACTGTGGTGAGTAATTAATTATATACTTATTTCCGAGGGTTACTCACGGCTTTAACAGATATCCGGGCCTAAACAAGGCAAAAAAAGTAGTAGTTTCAATTGACCTTTGTCCTCAAAACCACGAGTGAGCCACCAAAGTATTTATGCTACCATGTAGGGGAGATGCGGGCAAGATGGGATATCTAACGTTTAAAGGGCAATAAAACTGAAACCATTGCATTTAAACAATCATATTTATTTCAAAATCTTCCTTTGGTAATCAGTTTTTAATTTTTTTATAATTTTAGGAACAATCATAGCGTAGTTATTATTCTAGAGATATAAAAGTAAAAAAAGCCCCACCACCCCGTCTTACCCTCTGGTTCGGGTAAGATGGGGTACCCCTAGGGGCAAGATGGGGTACAGCATTTCACCTACTTTTCCTGACAGAATTCGCAGGAGAATGTTGCTTCATCGTCCTCATCATCCACTCCAGCACAAGAGCAATGTGCCCACGTACCACAGAGAGAACATTTGATCCAGCCTTCATTGGAATCTAAATAAAGACCGCTGCAGTACAAACAAGGGGTATTTTCAATATCTGCATCACTATTGTTATCCGATGATTTGCGATTATCTATCGTTTTTTTCTTTTTTATGACTCCTCTTTTATTGGGTCTTCCTTTTTTATCCTTCGTTTTCGTCTTCTCCAATTTTAATTGTCTAATTTCTTTTCGTTTTAGTTTATTCTCTTCCGTGACCTGCTTTCTTTTAATCGTTTCTTCCAGTTCTTTTTTATACGGTGACTCAGTAATAATGGCTGTTCTTCCTCGTTTACGAGTCACGCGTGAAGATCTACGACTTGCTGGAAGGGGTAATATTTGCTGTGGACTAACAACAGAAAATGTTGACTGTTGTGGAGTAGTTGGTCTTCTGTCTATTTCTGTATCATCAACCCACGTGGAACATCCAGGTTGAGGACTCGACGAGGTAGCAGAAGTCACCGTAGGTGTCTCGTGAAAAGTAGCTGATACAGGAACATTATTAATGGTTTTGCGAATTGCCTCTGTTTCAACCCCGGTAGATAGAAGTGAGGCACGAGATGTAGTTGCATTAGTAATAGCAGCTTCACTGGTATCCAGCACAGGTAATACGTCAACTTGCTGCGTTTCTAACTCAGCAGGTGCTGTGACTGCTACATTTGTGGTCGCTGAAGTCAGTGTTTGAGTGAGCGGAATATCAGTCACCAACGAAGGAGCAAAGTCGGTTTCAGAGAAGACCGTCGGATCATAAGGCCACATTCCGCACTTTTTGAAGCCATTTACAGCTGTTGCCATGGTAGATGTTTCTATGAATGCCTTTCCAAAAATTTCTGCAACTTGCCGCATTGTTACAACCATCCCTGGATTGCTGCGAAGCCATTTCGTAATTTGCCGATCGTAATAATTGCTCAACGGTCTCATATAAACAACATCGGCGACCTGAAGACGATGAGTTGTATGTGGGGGGAAACATAAAATAATTACCCCATTGGCTCGAGCTTCATCTATTAAATCGATGTTTTTTGTATGGGTGCTATGGCCATCCAATAATAGCAAAACAGGTCGATCTACTGTGGCCCCACTAAATTTCACAAACTGTTTAAACCATCCAAGAAACAACTCCGTGGTCATCCAGCCTGAGTCACTAACAACTCCCCATGCTCCAGGGGCAGCATTAAGCATTAACTGTGGATCCATCCTCTTCCTGGGAAACACCATCATAGGGGGCATGTATTGTCCACTGGCGCTGAAGCATATCTCTACTGTGATTGTAGTACCTCTTTCTGCAGAAGTTAATGCCCCTACTTGTTTTCGGCCTCGTTTTGCTATAATTTTGGATTTAGTCTTTGGTACAACTGAAACACCAGTTTCGTCGCAGTTATAAATGCGGTCTGGTGTAAGATGGTGTTCGTCATAGATATTGCCCAAAAAATTAAAAAATTGATCAATAACTATTCTGTTGAACCCGGCAGCACGTGCAGCAGAAGTGCTTTCGGGTTTTCTTATTGACAAGTCTGGGTGTCTGTTCAAAAACCCTTGAAACCAATCTTTGCCGGCTTCTTGTTTTTGAACGTTAAAAGGATGGACTTTATTATTTTTTACTGCTAAATTGTACGCTAATGCTCTTAAGTCTTTGGCTGTAAGTCCGTAAAGTCTAGTCTCCATGTCCAATATATAGCCACAAAGCTCGTCCTCTTCTTTTTCTGTGAAAACAGGTTGCTTAGGTCCTAATGAAACCTTTACTTTAATACTTTTAGATGGAGATAGGGCCAAGTTCTCCCAAGCTTTTTTTACTTTTCTTTCTAGAGTAGTCTGAGGAACTGAAAATGTCTTTGCTGCTAGCATATACCCCATTTTCTCTTCTAAAACAGCTTTAACAGCTTTTTCCATGCTCTCATCCGGCCACTCGCCTCTATTTGTCTTTCTCTTGTATGTTTTCACCATGCTAAAACAAACAAGTCCGCCTATGCATTACACAGCCAAGCCACATGCATATATACAATCACAAACATACATATAGAGCGAGAGATACATTAACATTAATCAACACAAAAGCTCGAACCGTAATAAAAACTTAGAGCGGGCAAGACGGGGAACACATACCCCATCTTGCCCTCATGGGTCTTGATGTATTTAAAAAAGAAAACAAAATAAACAACACACAAGACAGAAATAAACCAGTTTTTACCTGTTAGCGTAATATTCGGCGCATGCGGATAAACTCTTATCTCATTTACACTACTATTACTTGTATATTAAACACGTACTAAACGAATTGAGAAAATAAGAAGAAAACTTGGCGAAATCACTTTTGTTTCGATAACGTAAAAAATACGTGTCGCACGAATCACATACGAGAGTGCACTGGAAGCCGTCGTGGTGCCACATCGTCTGTGCGAGTTTGAACGTGTTCGCGCGACTAGAAGGTTATAATAGACCGGGTGCCCCGTCTTGCCCGCCACCCCATCTTGCCCGTATCTCCCCTACTTGGCATCAAGTAGTATCCACATTTAAAAGAACCGCCGTTCAGTCATTGTTTTTGAAGCAAAAGAATAATATATTTAGCTCTTTTTTTTTTCACGACATTACACTTTAAACCCTACTCAAAACAAACAAATCAGTTTTTAGAAAAATAAACTTCACTTTTTCTTATCATAGTACCACTAACACATCTTGAAATTTTTACGAAAATTGAAGATATCAACTATTAAAAGTTTCCAGCTTTAAAAAAATGACTCTTAATCACATTATCTAATTAACTAATGATTATTGGTTTTTCATAATTTAACTAACTTGGTTTGGTGCATGTCTGTTCGGGTGGAATCTTGGAACTCAATTTTCTTCTACTGAATGTGATCGGATTCTTTTTAATTTCGTCATGCACCTCAGATCCGATGACAAGTCAATATTCTTCACAGTGCAGTCATATCATCACCAAATTTTTGTGGATAGCCATGTACGTGGTCGATGAGGAGATGAGCAAATGAGTACAAATTTTGAACAAAAGATCATTTTATTAGGAAGTTATAACATAACAAACGTTGCAAAACCAGGAGTTGCATAGACTTCTCTGGTGGCTATACGAAACAAAACGCGGTTTGGGATGTAGTAAAGAAAATCAACTATGACCCTTACAGAGAGTCATGCCATAAGCTTTGCAGTTGGACAGCTAATAACTTAATATTCTTGAATGGCTGCATATGTCAAGAAAGCATGATCGAAACGGGCTCAATAGGTGAGAGATCTGGTGATCTAGAGGGCCATGGGGGCACTGTGCTTTCTTAAACGCATTATCAAGAAAGGGTGCAACGTAAAGACGAGCGATGTTTTGTATATAAATCTCACTTGAGCGCCTTGATAGCATAGGCAGTACAATTTGCCTTAAAATATCGTTCATTTAACTGCGAGCCGTCATAGTGCCTAGAAAGGCGGGTGGAGGTCTTCGTGTACCGCTTAATAACGATTGCCGAGTTGGTTTACTAGCCTGGCCACTTCCTTACGCGGTTGGGTAGGTCATGATTACTAGGACTGATTCTGAACTCATCGCTGAAGATCACATGTTTCCTGTCAGTGACAATAAAGCTTACACAATGCAAGCGCTTGAATAGTCCTATGGCACTTGCTGTCACATTTTCACTCTTTCTTATCTGCGCATCTAGTATTTGTGCGTAGCGCGCTTATCCTTGTCTGACTGGCGAAGAAATTTAAATCAAAAACATGTCCTTACCAAACTGCTTTCCTGCCGGGTTTCTTGGTTGCCGCTCTTTTTTTTCTAGGTACATATTTTTTTTTTCTGTGACAGTGTGTATTTTTGTCCCAAATTCTATTTGCATTTGTCGAGAAATGAAGTTTTATAGTCTGCCTAAAGTTTTTAAAGAAAAGCGCCACAAATTTATAGACTCTGGCAGGTAATTTTTCGCGATAGTTCACCGCTTGTTGGTTTTCTTGCTTCTTCAAAATTAATGGAAAAGGAGAAGAAATTTGCACCCGTTATATTATGACTGTTGATTTTGTTGGAGTGGAAAGAAAAGTGGGCTTCTTTGAAAATTTAAAAAAGCTATTCTGTTTTTTTTTTTTTTTTCCGAATGATAATGAGTGAACAAAAGGATTATTTTTGTGTTTCTGTTACTGATTGTACAATTTATGTCGAATACCCTAAATAATCTTCCGAAAAAATATTTGACAGAAGTTTGCGTCACTATGCAGTTGTTTCACTTCTAATGTATGACGATTTTTTTTTACTGTTTGTTATTCTATGTTATGTTTTTCTTTTTTTTTTTAGAGAAAAGTTGGAAGAGAGGGAAATTGTAGCTTGCCTGAACCAGTTCGAAGGCGGTTGGTTATCAAAAATTGTGGAAACTAGTACTGTGGTGCAGATGTTTCACTGCAATCCCGTAAAAATGCCGCTATGCCGGATTGAAAATAATACACAGGTATAGTATTTTTATTTATTTGGGGGGTGTACTGAGCTTTACATGATGATTTGCATGATGATATGCAGTAGACCCTCGTTTTAAGCGGGGTTTTTTTTTACGTGGATTTGATTATACGCGGTTAAAAATTTTTACATCTTCCATTTAATTTACGCGGATGAATTTTGATTATACACGAACACAGAGCATTGCAAACGGACAAAATTTTTCTCTCTTTCAAAATCCAAGTTCCTGAGATTACAGACAACACGCGTGCAAGGACTGTTGTGATCAAAAGCCTCGCACCAGAAGCAACTTCTGGCTGAGCTAGTGCGGAACGTGCGCGTTTAAGTAGTTATGTACGTTCACAAACACTTGGACAGTTTATTTTTTATGTATTATTTATAGTGATAAGTGGAATAGTTAATACGATATAAATTTTTAAAACCGAGATATTCTTTTATACTTAACCATGCATACTTTACTTAGAATTTATTTAAAATATTTTTCCTCTAATATACAACACGAATAAAATCCAGGGCTGCGGAGTCGGACTAATTTTGGGGTATATGAGTTGAAAATATATATTTACCATGAACATATATATACCATGCCTTGCCATTAATCTTCGAGTTGAACCGAACCATTGTTTCGGTCACTCGTCTGGTCAGTGCTAACTCCATATTAGCTACCAGTTTGTTTGGCATTCTTGGCTTCCTTAAGGTGTTTTTCCACCTCCAGCTCAGTCACTTCCTAAACCGGGCTGATGAGTGCAAATAAGCACGAAACTGCAGTCCTTGGCTGGAATGACTGAGCTGGCGGTACATTTTATGTATATGAGTTAGAGTTCGCTAGTTTCCCCCAGAGTCACTAACTCAGTCAATGCTACGGCATATGAGTCGAGTTGAGCAGATTTTTGAGTAAGAAAGTCGAAGGGTTTAAAATTGTCTGGAGTCGGTCATTTTCTCTCCGACTCCGCTGAGCTGATTGTACCACCCTGGTTTATTTCACACACACAAAAAAAGAGAAAAATTCGTGCCAATAATGGTAAAATAGAACTCTGCTAAACAACACAATGTGATCTTAGCAAGAGAAAACGAGCATGCGTCAATAGTGTATTAAGTCATAAGTCGAAGTATCTTCGGTCAAGGATTAAATATTTTACCGTCTTAAACGTTAGAAAAGTTTCAAATAATGTTACTTTGTTTTTTAATGTACACATATAGCCACATTATTGATTTTATTTTTTAATAAGAAGTGTTTTTTAACTGATAAATTTGCTTGAAATTGCTTTAGATTAATGAGATTAAAAGTTTACCCGTTATTCTGTCGCCTTCTGTAGAAGAAGCTGGCAGCAACGATGGATAAGAGTCCGGTGTAAAACACAGTTGGTCTCATCTGGAAATATGAAAATTATACTTTAGATCAATCGTAGAAGAACAGTTACAGAATAGGCAGCATTAATGTAAAGAAAAACGACATTTTCTGCAACAGAAGAAATTTCATTGATAGCTTGAAAATTAGGTATAAACTAACAACAAAATTGATTTAAGTGAAGAACCAAAGTAAATAAAGCACAAATTATCGACAAAAATTGTTACATTTTTGACAATTTGGGTCTTTTTTATGTTGGTTTTTCACTTCAGTCATTTTAAGCGCAACATCAATTTGATCATTTTTCATTTAACAACAAAATTATGTTTATCGAATGTGATTTTCATTATACATAAAATCAATCGCAAAAATTTAAAATATTTCTTTCTCATTTGATCAACAACTCATTTTTTGTCTTAATCATGTTCGTCCTGTTAACGGTATCTTAAATCTCCATAAATATAACCAAGTTTGAGGGAATCATTACTGTTATAAAATACCGAAATTTATTCTTTGAAATTTTAGGTTTAAAGATCTTTGTTGAGAGATAAAAAGTAATATTGCCTTACCTTTGGAGAAAATCTTCTCTGAAATTGAAAATAAAATTGAAATTTCAAAGAGCTTAGGTTGGAATTCAACGCTATGCGTATCTCATCCACCTAAAAGTGAAATAATTCCATCTTGTTCCCTCTGTTGAAGAACTACTCTATTGTTGCAACAAAGAAATGATGTCTGGTCATTTTAATATTGTTATGTCATTTTTTGATAACAATACGTTGATTTTTTGCTGTTAGAATATTGTTCTATAAAAGCTTATGAGAGCTAACAGCTTTAAAGCAAAAACTATTTAATTCAGTGAAAAATAAAAAGAACAAAAAAAAAATTAATTTGAATTTTGACATCTTGAATTCAAATTATGTTTTTCGCAATCACGAGTGTGTGTATGTAGGAGTGTGTGTTTGTGTGTACGGGTTATGTGTATGTGTGTGTAGGCATGTGTGTTTATGTCTGTGTGCTGGCATAAATGTGTGGGATCATGTGTGTATGAATGTGTGTGTGTGGGGGGGGGGTATGTGTATGTGTGTAGGCATATGTGTTTGTGTCTGTATGCAGGCATGAATTGTGTGGGTAGTTGTGTTTGTGTGTGTGGGTAGTTGTGTATGTATGCGCGTGTGTGTAGGACATGGATGCAACCTGGAGATGACTTTTGCTATAGGAGCAGCATCGTGAGGAGTCCGTCGACGGTCATGGTGCGGAGGGTGACGGTAAGAAAATGATAGGAACGCCAAAAACAGTCAAATGAGAACAATATGCAATCGTGATTGCTCAAAAAAATGTCGTAAAGACACACGATAGAAATGAATGACCTCTTTTTTTTTTTGAGCAATCACATTGTTTATTGTCCTCATTTGACTGTTTTTGGCATCTTTGATTTTATCCCCCCCCCCCAGCCTCCTCTTGGAGCACCACCGTCGACCGGCCTCACGATGCTGCTCCTCTAGCGAAAACCGTCTCCAGGTCGCGTCTCTATCCTACACGCATGCATACACACACACCCGCACACAATCATGCTTGCACACAGACACACACACGCCTACACACACACACACTCGTGATTGCGAAAAACATAATTTGAATTCAAGATGTCAAAATTCAAATTATTGTTATTATTTTTTTAAATATTCTAAACTGTTTCTTTTCCCGCATCTTTTTCCTCACGCATATTCAAAATAAAATTGTATATTTAAATGAAGAAAACTAATTACAAACAACGAGAAATATAAATACAGTGGGCTCCCTCTATTGTGTGAACACTCATGGGACTGGATACAAGTGTTCAGATTATGGGGGTGGTCATAATATAGGGAGATTGGGAATGCATTCTATTGCATTAATGTCCAGTACTCTGTCAAATGAGCTAGACCAGTGTTTGAGAAGGGGTGCTGAATTTTGTATTGGCAGCTAGTGCAACGACTGATTAAACTCAGTAGGACTTAAACTCTTGCATCTTTCTCTTCCATTTTTAATTTAAAATGTTTTACGCGACATTCAACTATAGAGCATAACAATAGTTGAATGTCGCGGTTATCGGTTCAGTGCCTGTAAAAAAGAGTAATTTTAATCTGTCCTTGCATAGTGTATTCTCGTTCAAAGTACGTGTTATTATCCAATTGTTTAAATAAAAATGTTTCCGGGGATCTTGAAATACGCAGTTCAGTGTCAAAAAATTCAGGCTCTTATTGCTCAGCTGAATGTTTTTACGTAATGCAGCAATGTCAACGAAAATAATTTTTCTTCTTCCTCTCATCATCATGTTCTTCATTCTCTTCAATCAGTGGGATGGAATTGTGAATGTACTTCAGGCTTTCAAACTTGATTCATAGGAGTTCCCGGGTACCGATTGTGAGTTCAGTTTATAAAGAGGTAATAATTCAACGCAGTTAAAAACGGCGTTCATAATACCGGGGTGTTCATATTATAGGGTGCTCAGATTACAGAGAGGTCAGACTATGTTAACTCTATGGGCTTTCGCCGGGACCATCAAAATGTGTTCAGAATATCGGAGTGTTCATATTAGGGAGTGTTCAGATAGAGAGTCCAAAGTAATACTCGAAATCCGCTTCATCATTGTGGCCGAAAACAATGAAAAATAATAAAAATAAAACATTATTTATAAAGTTAATATTGTTAGAGAGAGTAAACGTTAACAAACTAGTTTCAAGGCTGAACTTGCAGAAAATGTGAATGACGCTTTAAAACTGGTGTCTTGATTTGAATCAAAGAAATCTGCCATCATTTGCAAAGTTCAAATCCACAATGTATGCCAGTTAATTATGCAAGTTAGGATATGTAATTAGTTTTTTAAACTTTTATTAACAAAATTAACTCCGTAATTACTGATAATTTTATTGTTTTTGGCAAGAATTAAAAAGCGGATTTCGAGTAAGGTAGACCGGGGCACATTTACGCGGATTTTTTACAATGGTTTTAGAAAGCAGTTAATGAAGTCAAAATGTTTACATTCAGTCGTTGCTCAGCGTGTGTTTTAAACCGTAAAAAAAATGTTTTTTTGTGTCCCATTCGGTTGCGTAAACTTGCCCCAAACACGGGGCAAGTTTACGCATCGAGTGGGGCACGTTTACGCAAACCAAATTTAAATCTTTTATTTCTCTTAAAACACGTTGAAAATAAGAAAATCACAAATAAATTTCTAAGGAACATTTTATATGCTAAACTAAAATCATAGGGCTTATTGCTAATTAAAAACCGAAACTATTTAGTTATCTTCTTCATCACTGTTAGATTTTGCTAACAAAAATAAAGTATTTCTTTTCGGATACTTGTCATGGGACTTCGTTTTGACATTTAAGACATTGAACCTTGTTTTGTTCTTTTTTTATTGGTAGTGTGTTTTCAAACAATAGATGCAAACACAATTTTCTACTTTGTAAATAGAATCGTTCATTAATTTCGTTTTTAGTCTACTTTCCCAGTAAAAGTCAGAAAAAGAAGAAAACGCATGAAAGAAAGCTTAATGCATCTTAAAAATATCGCGAAAAACAAAGAAAAAAGTCTAAAATAATTAAATAAATATCGAAAAATTAAAAATTTTAAAGTAGGGTATTGAGATGGGGGAAAATGCTTGTCGGTCGGTCTGTCTGTCTGCCCTCCCCCCCCCCTCCTAATAACTTTTGAGTGAATAGTCCGATTTAAATAAATTTTTTTGGTCGAAAGATACGGGAGAGGACACCTCATTCCTATATTTCATTTTTTGATTTGAACTATTTTTTGTTCAATTTTGAACAGTTCAAAAAAACTTAACATTAGCGCCTACGGGGAAATTCAAGGCTTTTCCGAAAAGTGAGGCGAATTTGCTTCAAACAAACTTTGTAGGAAAAAGCTTTTGATTAAAAACTTGCATATAAAATATCTTTTTGATTTGAACCATTTTCCGTTCAATTTTGAACAGTTCAAATCCCTTAACATTAGCGCTTATGGGGAAACTGCAAGTCAATGTAGATTCCGAACTTAAAGGCGGATTTACTTCAAACAAATTTTGTTGGAAATAGCTGAGATTGACTCTGATCCCACAGCTATGGTTTTCACTGTGAAATAATTATTGTTGATATGATTTGTTTTTATTTTCACGCTAAAGTTTTAATTTAGGTATTCAGTTTTCGGCGAATAAACTCGAAGTCATTCATGTTTCTACATAACGATATGCAAAGACAATTTTTTTTTTTTTTTGACAGTGAAAAGTATTTCTTTAAGTTGGCATTTTATTGTTTTTATTTATTTTGGTAAGTGCATTAATTCATTTAAAATATTATTTTTGACAACAGGGGAAAAAGAAACAATTTTTTTCGATATGATGCATTTATTTTAATAAGCTTATTAATTTTAACTATTATTCTTTCGTTGTGAAAGATGTTGAAAAAAAAATTTTTTAATGGAAAAAAGTGTATCAGCTGCTTTGCTTAAAAGATGCGGTTTTTTTATTATTTATTTATTTTATATGTTCATCTAGTTCAACTATTCCTCTCATAGTTTTCCTTTTCTGAAGCGAAATGGAAAAAATTCAGTATGTGACTGGATCTACCTTTTCGTTGAACATAACTAAGCAATTTTGGGGAGAACTATAAAACTTAAGAGGATATTTCTTGCTTCAAGTTTGATTATTTAGTGCAATTGAGCCTCTCATAATGGTAAAACATGGTTCGATATTCAGATTTTTTTTTTTCAGCGACATGTAAAAATTCAGTACGAGTTCCGCTTGTTGAACCTAACTGAGCGAATTTCACAAAAACTATTGAACATAAAAGTTAATTTTCTGCTTCAAATATGTTTATCTAGTTCAATTGATCCTCTCATAGTAGCAAAACATGTTCCGATATTCGAGTTTTCCTTTTCAGACGCGAAATGGAAAAAATTCAGTATGTGACCGGACCTACCTTTTCGTTGAACATAACTAAGCACTTTTGGGAAGAACTATAAAACTTAAGAGGATATTTCTTGCTTCAAGTATGATCATTTAGTGCAATTGGGCCTCTCATAATGGCAAAACATGTTTCGATATTCGGATTTATTTTATTTATTTATTTATTTTTTGAAGCGGCATGTAAAAATTCAGTATGCGCTCCTCTTGTTGAATCTAACTCAGCAAATTTCAGAAGAACTATTGAACATAGAAGTTAATTTTCTGCTGCAAATATATTCATCTAGTTCAATTGATCCTCTCATTTTAGCAAAACACGTTCCGATATTCGAGTTTTCCTTTTCAGACACGAAATGGAAAAAATTCAGTATGTGGCCGGACCTACCTTTTCGTTGAACATAACTAAGCAATTTAGGGAAGAATTATAAAACTTAAGAGGATATTTCTTGCTTCAAGTATAATCATTTAGTGCAGTAGAGCCTCTCATAATGGTAAAACATGTTTCGATATTTGGATTTTTTTTTTTTTTTTGAAGCGGCCTGTAAAAATTCAGTATGCGCTCCTCTTGTTGAACCTAACTGTGCAAATTTCGAATAGAACTATTGAACTTAGAAGTTAATTTTCTGCAGCAAATATGTTCATCTTGTTCAATTGATCCCCTCATAGTAGCAAAACACGTTCCGATATTCGAGTTTTCCTTTTCTGACGCGAAATGGAAAACGTTCAGTATGTGACTGGACCCACCCTTTCGTTGAACATAACTAAGCATTTTTGGGGAGAACTATAAAACTTAAGAGGATATTTCTTGCTTCAAGTATGATCATTTAGTGCAATTGAGCCTCTCATAATGGTAAAACATGTTTCGATATTTGGATTTTTTTTTTTTTTTTTTTTGAAGAGGCCTGTAAAAATTCAGCATGCGCTCCTCTTGTTGAACCTAACTGTGCAAATTTCGAAAAGAACTATTGCACTTAAAAGTTAATTTTCTGCAGCATATATGTTCATCTTGTTCAATTGATCCCCTCATAGTAGCAAAACACGTTCCGATATTCGAGTTTTCCTTTTCTGACGCGAAATGGAAAACATTCAGTATGTCACTGGACCTACCCTTTCGTTGAACATAACTAAGCATTTTTGGGGAGAACTATAAAACTTAAGAGGATATTTCTTTCTTTAAGTATGATCATTTAGTGCAATTAAGCCTCTCATAATGGTAAAACATGTTTCGATATTCGGAGTTTTTTTTTTTTTTGAAGCGGCCTGTAAAAATTCAGCATGCGCACCTCTTCTTGAACCTAACTGTGCAAATTTCAGAAGAACTATTGAACTTAGAAGTTAAATTTCTGCTGCAAATATGTTCATCTTGTTCAATTGATCCTCTCATAGTACCAAAACACGTTCCGATATTCGAGTTTTCCTTTTCTCACGCGAAATGGAAAACATTCAGTATGTGACTGGACCTACCCTTTCGTTGAACATAACTAAGCATTTTTGGGGAGAACTATAAAACTTAAGAGGATATTTCTTGCTTCAAGTATGATCATTTAGTGCAATTGAGCCTCTCATAATGGTAAAACATGTTTCGATATTTGGATTTTTTTTTTTTTTTTTGAAGCGGCCTGTAAAAATTCAGTATGCGCTCCTCTTGTTGAACCTAACTGTGCAAATTTCGAATAGAACTATTGAACTTAGAAGTTAATTTTCTGCTGCAAATATGTTCATCTTGTTCAATTGATCCCCTCATAGTAGCAAAACACGTTCCGATATTCGAGTTTTCCTTTTCTGACGCGAAACGGAAAACGTTCAGTATGTGACTGGACCTACCCTTTCGTTGAACATAACTAAGCATTTTTGGGGAGAACTATAAAACTTAAGAGGATATTTCTTGCTTCAAGTATGATCATTTAGTGCAATTGAGCCTCTCATAATGGTAAAACATGTTTCGATATTCGGATTTTTTTTTTTGAAGCGGCCTGTAAAAATTCAGCATGCGCTCCTCTTGTTGAACCTAACTGTGCAAATTTCGAAAAGAACTATTGAACTTAAAAGTTAATTTTCTGCTGCAAATATGTTCATCTTGTTCAATTGATCCTCTCATAGTAGCAAAACACGTTCCGATATTCGAGTTTTCCTTTTCTGACGCGAAATGGAAAACATTCAGTATGTGACTGGACCTACCCTTTCGTTGAACATAACTAAGCATTTTTGGGGAGAACTATAAAACTTAAGAGGATATTTCTTGCTTCAAGTATGATCATTTAGTGCAATTGAGCCTCTCATAATGGTAAAACATGTTTCGATATTTGGATTTTTTTTTTTTTTTTGAATAGGCCTGTAAAAATTCAGCATGCGCTCCTCTTGTTGAACCTAACTGTGCAAATTTCGAAAAGAACTATTGAACTTAAAAGTTAATTTTCTGCTGCAAATATTTTCATCTTGTTCAATTGATCCTGTCATAGTAGCAAAACACGTTTCGATATTCAAGTTTTCCTTTTCTAACGCGAAATGGAAATCATTCAGTATGTGACTGGACCTACCCTTTCGTTGAACATAACTAAGCATTTTTGGGGAGAACTATAAAACTTAAGAGGATATTTCTTGCTTCAAGTATGATCATTTAGTGCAATTGAGCCTCTCATAATGGTAAAACATGTTTCGATATTTGGATTTTTTTTTTCTTTTTGAAGCGGCCTGTAAAAATTCAGTATGCGCTCTTCTTGTTGAACCTAACTGTGCAAATTTCGAATAGAACTATTGAACTTAGAAGTTAATTTTCTGCTGCAAATATGTTCATCTTGTTCAATTGATCCCCTAATAGTAGCAAAACACGTTCCGATATTCGAGTTTTCCTTTTCTGACGCGAAATGGAAAAACGTTCAGTATGTGACTTGACCCACCCTTTCTTTGAACATACTAAGCATTTTTGGGGAGAACTATAAAACTTAAGAGGATACTTTTTTCTTCAAGTATGATCATTTAGTGCAATTGAGCCTCTCATAATGGTAAAACATGTTTCGATATTCGGATTTTTTTTTTTTTTTTTTTTTGAAGCGGCCTGTAAAAATTCAGAATGCGCTCCTTTTGTTGAACCTAACTGTGCAAATTTCGAAAAGAACTATTGAACTTAAAAGTTAATTTTCTGCTGCAAATATGTTCATCTTGTTCAATTGATCCTCTCATAGTAGCAAAACACGTTCCGATATTCGAGTTTTCCTTTTCTGACGCGAAATGGAAAACGTTCAGTATGTGACTGGACCTACCCTTTCGTTGAACATAACTAAGCATTTTTGGGGAGAACTATAAAACTTAAGAGGATATTTCTTGCTTCAAGTATGATCATTTAGTGCAATTGAGCCTCTCATAATGGTAAAACATGTTTCGATACTTGGATTTTTTTTTTTTTTTTGAATCGGCCTGTAAAAATTCAGCATGCGCTCCTCTTGTTGAACCTAACTGTGCAAATTTCGAAAAGAACTATTGAACTTAGAAGTTAATTTTCTGCTGCAAATATGTTCATCTTGTTCAATTGATCCTCTCATAATAGCAAAACACGTTCCGACATTCGAGTTTTCCTTTTCTGACGCGAAATGGAAAACATTCAGTATGTGACTGGACCTACCCTTTCGTTGAACATAACTAAGCATTTTTGGGGAGAGCTATAAAACTTAAGAGGATATTTCTTGCTTCAAGTATGATCATTTAGTGCAATTGAGTCTCTCATAATGGTAAAACATGTTTCGATATTCGGATTTTTTTTTTTTTTTTTTTTTTTTTTTTTTTAAGCGGCCTGTAAAAATTCAGCATGCGCTATTCTTGTTGAACCTAACTGTGCAAATTTCGAAAAGAACTATTGAACTTAGAAGTTAATTTTCTGCTGCAAATATGTTCATCTTGTTCAATTGATCCTCTCATAGTAGCAAAACACGTTCCGATATTCGAGTTTTGATTTTCTGACGCGAAATGGAAAACGTTCAGTATGTGACTGGACCCACCCTTTCGTTGAACATAACTAAGCATTTTTGGGGAGAACTATAAAACTTAAGAGGATATTTCTTGCTTCAAGTATGATCATTTAGTGCAATTGAGCCTCTCATAATGGTAAAACATGTTTCGATATTCGGATTTTTTTTTTTTTGATGCGACCTGTAAAAATTCAGTATGCGCTCCTCTTGTTGAACCTAACTGTGCAAATTTCGAAAAGAACTATTGAACTTAAAAGTTACTTTTCTGCTGCAAATATGTTCATCTTGTTCAATTGATCCTCTCATAGCAGCAAAACACGTTTCGATATTCGAGTTTTCCTTTTCTGACGCGAAATGGAAAACATTCAGTATGTGACTGGACCTACCCTTTCGTTGAACATAACAAAGCATTTTTGGAGAGAACTATTAAACTTAAGAGGATACTTTTTTCTTCAAGTATGATCATTTAGTGCAATTGACCCTCTCATAATGGTAAAACATGTTTCGATATTCGGATTTTTTTTATTTTTTTTTGAAGCGGCCTGTAAAAATTCAGTATGCGCTCCTCTTGTTGAACCTAATTGAGCAAATTTCAGAAGAACTATTGAACTTAAAAGTTAATTTGCTGCTGCAAATATGTTCATCTTGTTCAAATGATCCTCTCATAGTAGCAAAACACGTTCCGATATTCGAGTTTTCCTTTTCTGACGCGAAATGGAAAACTTTCAGTAGGTGACTGGACCTACCCTTTCGTTGAACATAACTAAGCATTTTTGGGGAGAACTATAAAACTTAAGAGGATATTTCTTGCTTCAAGTATGATCATTTAGCGCAATTGAGCCTCTCATAATGGTAAAACATGTTTCGATATTCGATTTTTTTTTTTTTTTTTTTTTTTTTTTTTGAAGCGGCCTGTAAAAATTCAGTATGCGCTCCTCTTGTTGAACCTAATTGAGCAAATTTCAGAAGAACTATTGAACTTAAAAGTTAATTTTCTGCTGCAAATATGTTCATCTTGTTCAATTGATCCTCTCATAGTAGCAAAACACGTTCCGATATTCGAGTTTTCCTTTTCTGACGCGAAATGGAAAACTTTCAGTAGGTGACTGGACCTACCCTTTCGTTGAACATAACTAAGCATTTTTGGGGAGAACTATAAAACTTAAGAGGATATTTCGTGCTTCAAGTATGATCATTTAGTGCAATTGAGCCTCTCATAATGGTAAAACATGTTTCGATATTCGGATTTTTTTTTTTTTTTTTTTTTTTTGAATCGGCCTGTAAAAATTCAGCATGCGCTCCTCTTGTTGAACCTAACTGTGCAAATTTCGAAAAGAACTATTGAACTTAAAAGTTAATTTTCTGCTGCAGATATGTTCATCTTGTTCAATTGATCCTCTCATAGTAGCAAAACACGTTCCGACATTCGAGTTTTCCTTTTCTGACGCGAAATGGAAAACATTCAGTATGTGACTGGACCTACCCTTTCGTTGAACATAACTAAGCATTTTTGGGGAGAACTATAAAACTTAACAGGATATTTCTTGCTTCAAGTATGATCATTTAGTGCAATTGAGCCTCTCATAATGGTAAAACATGTTTCGATATTCGGATTTTTTTTTTTTTTTTTTTTGATGCGACCTGTAAAAATTCAGTATGCGCTCCTCTTGTTGAACCTAACTGCGCAAATTTCGAAAAGAACTATTGAACTTAGAAGTTAATTTTCTGCTGCAAATATGTTCATCTTGTTCAATTGATCCTCTCATAGTAGCAAAACACGTTCCGATATTCGAGTTTTCCTTTTCTGACGCGAAATGGAAAACTTTCAGTAGGTGACTGGACCTACCCTTTCGTTGAACATAACTAAGCTTTTTTGGGGAGAGCTATAAAACTTAAGAGGATATTTCTTGCTTCAAGTATGATCATTTAGTGCAATTGAGTCTCTCATAATGGTAAAACATGTTTCGATATTCGGATTTTTTTTTTTTTTTAAGCGGCCTGTAAAAATTCAGCATGCGCTATTCTTGTTGAACCTAACTGTGCAAATTTCGAAAAGAACTATTGAACTTAGAAGTTAATTTTCTGCTGCAAATATGTTCATCTTGTTCAATTGATCCTCTCATAGTAGCAAAACACGTTCCGATATTCGAGTTTTCCTTTTCTGACGCGAAATGGAAAACATTCAGTATGTGACTGGACCTACCCTTTCGTTGAACATAACTAAGCATTTTTGGGGAGAACTATAAAACTTAAGAGGATATTTTTTGCTTCAAGTATGATCATTTAGTGCAATTGAGCCTCTCATAATGGTAAAACATGTTTCGATATTCGGATTTTTTTTTTTTTTTTTTTGATGCGACCTGTAAAAATTCAGTATGCGCTCCTCTTGTTGAACCTAACTGCGCAAATTTCGAAAAGAACTATTGAACTTAGAAGTTATTTTTCTGCTGCAAATATGTTCATCTTGTTCAATTGATCCTCTCATAGTAGCAAAACACGTTCCGATATTCGAGTTTTCCTTTTCTGACGCGAAATGGAAAACATTCAGTATGTGACTTTACCTACCCTTTCGGTGAACATAACTAAGCATTTTTGGGGAGAACTATAAAACTTAACAGGATATTTCTTGCTTCAAGTATGATCATTTAGTGCAATTGAGCCTCTCATAATGGTAAAACATGTTTCGATATTTGGATTTTTTTTTTTTTTTTTTTTTGAAGAGGCCTGTAAAATTTCAGCATGCGCTCCTCCTGTTGAACCTAACTGTGCAAATTTCGAAAAGAACTATTGAACTTAAAAGTTACTTTTCTGCTGCAAATATGTTCATCTTGTTCAATTGATCCTCTCATAGTAGCAAAACACGTTTCGATATTCCAGTTTTCCTTTTCTGACTTGAAATGGAAAACATTCAGTATGTGACTGGACCTACCCTTTCGTTGAACATAACTAAGCATTTTTGGGGAGAGCTATAAAACTTAAGAGGATATTTCTTGCTTCAAGTATGATCATTTAGTGCAATTGAGTCTCTCATAATGGTAAAACATGTTTCGATATTCGGATTTTTTTTTTTTTTTTTTTTAAGCGGCCTGTAAAAATTCAGCATGCGCTATTCTTGTTGAACCTAACTGTGCAAATTTCGAAAAGAACTATTGAACTTAGAAGTTAATTTTCTGCTGCAAATATGTTCATCTTGTTCAATTGATCCTCTCATAGTAGCAAAACACGTTCCGATATTCGAGTTTTCCTTTTCTGACGCGAAATGGAAAACATTCAGTATGTGACTGGACCTACCCTTTCGTTGAACATAACTAAGCATTTTTGGGGAGAACTATAAAACTTAAGAGGATATTTCTTGCTTCAAGTATGATCATTTAGTGCAATTGAGCCTCTCATAATGGTAAAACATGTTTCGATATTCGAATTTTTTTTTTTTTTTTTTGAAGCGGCCTGTAAAAATTCAGTATGTGCTCCTCTTGTTGAACCTAACTGCGCAAATTTCGAAAAGAACTATTGAACTTAGAAGTTAATTTTCTGCTGCAAATATGTTCATCTTGTTCAATTGATCCTCTCATAGTAGCAAAACACGTTCCGATATTCGAGTTTTCCTTTTCTGACGCGAAATGGAAAACTTTCAGTAGGTGACTGGACCTACCCTTTCGTTGAACATAACTAAGCATTTTTGGGGAGAACTATAAAACTTAAGAGGATATTTCTTGCTTCAAGTATGATCATTTAGTGCAATTGAGCCTCTCATAATGGTAAAACATGTTTCGATATTTGGATTTTTTTTTTTTTTTTGAAGAGGCCTGTAAAATTTCAGCATGCGCTCCTCCTGTTGAACCTAACTGTGCAAATTTCGAAAAGAACTATTGAACTTAAAAGTTACTTTTCTGCTGCAAATATGTTCATCTTGTTCAATTGATCCTCTCATAGTAGCAAAACACGTTTCGATATTCCAGTTTTCCTTTTCTGACTTGAAATGGAAAACATTCAGTATGTGACTGGACCTACCCTTTCGTTGAACATAACTAAGCATTTTTGGGGAGAGCTATAAAACTTAAGAGGATATTTCTTGCTTCAAGTATGATCATTTAGTGCAATTGAGTCTCTCATAATGGTAAAACATGTTTCGATATTCGGATTTTTTTTTTTTTTTTAAGCGGCCTGTAAAAATTCAGCATGCGCTATTCTTGTTGAACCTAACTGTGCAAATTTCGAAAAGAACTATTGAACTTAGAAGTTAATTTTCTGCTGCAAATATGTTCATCTTGTTCAATTGATCCTCTCATAGTAGCAAAACACGTTCCGATATTCGAGTTTTCCTTTTCTGACGCGAAATGGAAAACATTCAGTATGTGACTGGACCTACCCTTTCGTTGAACATAACTAAGCATTTTTGGGGAGAACTATAAAACTTAAGAGGATATTTCTTGCTTCAAGTATGATCATTTAGTGCAATTGAGCCTCTCATAATGGTAAAACATGTTTCGATATTCGAATTTTTTTTTTTTTTTTTTTTTTTTTTTTTTTTTTTTTTGAAGCGGCCTGTAAAAATTCAGTATGCGCTCCTCTTGTTGAACCTAACTGCGCAAATTTCGAAAAGAACTATTGAACTTAGAAGTTAATTTTCTGCTGCAAATATGTTCATCTTGTTCAATTGATCCTCTCATAGTAGCAAAACACGTTCCGATATTCGAGTTTTCCTTTTCTGACGCGAAATGGAAAACATTCAGTATGTGACTGGACCTACCCTTTCGTTGAACATAACTAAGCATTTTTGGGGAGAACTATAAAACTTAAGAGGATATTTTTTGCTTCAAGTATGATCATTTAGTGCAATTGAGCCTCTCATAATGGTAAAACATGTTTCGATATTCGGATTTTTTTTTTTTTTTTTTTTTTGATGCGACCTGTAAAAATTCAGTATGCGCTCCTCTTGTTGAACCTAACTGCGCAAATTTCGAAAAGAACTATTGAACTTAGAAGTTATTTTTCTGCTGCAAATATGTTCATCTTGTTCAATTGATCCTCTCATAGTAGCAAAACACGTTCCGATATTCGAGTTTTCCTTTTCTGACGCGAAATGGAAAACATTCAGTATGTGACTTTACCTACCCTTTCGGTGAACATAACTAAGCATTTTTGGGGAGAACTATAAAACTTAACAGGATATTTCTTGCTTCAAGTATGATCATTTAGTGCAATTGAGCCTCTCATAATGGTAAAACATGTTTCGATATTTGGATTTTTTTTTTTTTTTTTTTTTTTTTTTGAAGAGGCCTGTAAAATTTCAGCATGCGCTCCTCCTGTTGAACCTAACTGTGCAAATTTCGAAAAGAACTATTGAACTTAAAAGTTACTTTTCTGCTGCAAATATGTTCATCTTGTTCAATTGATCCTCTCATAGTAGCAAAACACGTTTCGATATTCCAGTTTTCCTTTTCTGACTTGAAATGGAAAACATTCAGTATGTGACTGGACCTACCCTTTCGTTGAACATAACTAAGCATTTTTGGGGAGAGCTATAAAACTTAAGAGGATATTTCTTGCTTCAAGTATGATCATTTAGTGCAATTGAGTCTCTCATAATGGTAAAACATGTTTCGATATTCGGATTTTTTTTTTTTTTTTTTTTTTAAGCGGCCTGTAAAAATTCAGCATGCGCTATTCTTGTTGAACCTAACTGTGCAAATTTCGAAAAGAACTATTGAACTTAGAAGTTAATTTTCTGCTGCAAATATGTTCATCTTGTTCAATTGATCCTCTCATAGTAGCAAAACACGTTCCGATATTCGAGTTTTCCTTTTCTGACGCGAAATGGAAAACATTCAGTATGTGACTGGACCTACCCTTTCGTTGAACATAACTAAGCATTTTTGGGGAGAACTATAAAACTTAAGAGGATATTTCTTGCTTCAAGTATGATCATTTAGTGCAATTGAGCCTCTCATAATGGTAAAACATGTTTCGATATTCGAATTTTTTTTTTTTTTTTTTTTTTGAAGCGGCCTGTAAAAATTCAGTATGTGCTCCTCTTGTTGAACCTAACTGCGCAAATTTCGAAAAGAACTATTGAACTTAGAAGTTAATTTTCTGCTGCAAATATGTTCATCTTTTTCAATTGATCCTCTCATAGTAGCAAAACACGTTCCGATATTCGAGTTTTTCTTTTCTGACGCGAAATGGAAAACATTCAGTATGTGACTGGACCTACCCTTTCGTTGAACATAACTAAGCATTTTTGGGGAGAACTATAAAACTTAAGAGGATATTTCTTTCTTCAAGTATGATCATTTAGTGCAATTGAGCCTCTCATAATGGTAAAACATGTTTCGATATTCGGATTTTTTTTTTTGAAGCGGCCTGTAAAAATTCAGTATGCGCTCCTCTTTTTGAACCTAACTGTGCAAATTTCGAAAAGCACTATTGAACTTAGAAATTAATTTTCTGCTGCAAATATGTTCATCTAGTTCAATTGATCCTCTCATAGTAGCAAAACACGTTCCAAAATTCGAGTTTTCCTTTTCTGACGCGAAATGGAAAAAATTCAGTATGTGACTGGTCCTACTCTTTCGTTGAACATAACTAAGCAGTTTTGGGAAGAACTATAAAACTTAAGACGTCAGTTCAAAATTTTTTTTCCGGGAAGAGCCTTCCTCACTCTTACATTACCAAAGTAAGTCCAAACTTCTAAGTTTTTATTTTTATTATTATTAATTTGATTTTATTTAAAAAAAAACATTACGGGGACGACCCTGGAAATTCCTCTCCATATCCCAAACGTTGACAAAACTCTACTAAAACGGCGTTTTTAAAACTACAATACCAAAACATTTACGTGAGAGACCATCAAAAGCCCCTCCCCCCTAGTCACTCAAAATAGCCTGAAATAGTCTTTAACTTCCTAAAACAAATTTTCCCCCGCACTTATAAGCCCTACTTGCCGTCTCTGTGCTAGATTAAAGGAGTTATTTGTTTTTGCTTCATTATACCAAAAAATCTAGTTCGTGTATGATTTTGACATACATTCATATTGCGTTTTACCTTTTATTCTCGTTTAGTGCAGGTAGGGCATAAGTCCTGGACTTATGCTCTTTCTGCACTAAACGAAAAATGTGACACCTTCATAAAGTGCTTTGTGATAAAAGGGTTGATTTCCGTTCTGCTCTATTCAATTTTTCTTTTCAACAAGTAAGGTAAAACAACAGCCAACTCAATTTTGAAAAAAAAAAAATTATCACTTATGCCCTTTCTGAACTAACCGACTCGGATATCAAGCTTTCTAAATTTCATTTAAGTTTTGAATTTGCATACTTGAGCAAATTTTGTCGAACAATAAATGAAAAATGTAGCAGAGAAAAGAATTCTGTCTTATTTACCTTCAAAAATAAAATGATTTTTAACTGGCATGGGATATTTTTTGCGATGTATCGCTAGGAAAACACGTTGCACATTCTCCGATAATTAAGATGTAAGTTACAATAAGGCGAATGACTATCTATACAAATGTATACAGGTGAAATAGATATGACAGGTGTATGTTCATATTAGTGATGTTCCGGATATCCGTATCCGTGGATATTTGAGGAAAAATAAAGATCTGTAACCGTATCCGTATCTGTTACTTTTTGACGGATCTTAAACGGATCTTTTCTATTCTAAAAATTTTTAAATATTTGAAAAAAAGACAAAAATTCCGTTTAAATTAGGTTTTATTGCCTATTTAAATTATAAGGTATCATTTCAGAAGCCAACTGCCCTCTGAGACATGTTTTTTTTTCTTTTAATTTTTAGTTTAATATTAATTTTGTTATTGATATGGGGTTTCTGTTTTTCTTCATTCTGGTTTGTCCCGGCATCCTTCAAAAAAAGTGAAACAGAAGTCTCTATTTACTGTTTGTAAAGGTGTTCCCGGCTCTGTTAATTTGTCGGTCGGAGTAATTTGGTTAGAATGAATGGGTCAGCGCTGCATTTATGCTGAAATAAAATGCGAAGAATTATTTCTAGCCTATCCAGTAGCTGCTTTACATTCTTGCTCCTGTAACCTTTATCTACCGAGCAAGCTGGAAATAATTTTTCATTCTATTTCAGCATTAATGCTGCGCTGATCCGTTCCTTCCAACTCTCCATCAATTTTAACGGAGATTTCTTCAAAGAGTAAATCATAGTCTTTATTATATTTTCGCCACAGATGACATTTTTTGAAGAAACAGTGTTATTATAGTGACAAAAATACCTTCCGTAATAAATTTTACCCTTGGATAGTTGAATTGGGCAAAAACATTTTGAGATCCGTATCCGCGGATCTTGACACTAATGATCCGTATCCGCGGATCTACTTTTTTAACGATCCGGCACATCATTAGTTCATATATCGCTCATGAGGTCAGTGTATCACAGCTACGCTCAGTGTCAAGGTATTCTTTGAACTATGCAAGAATGATAATCGTATTTTAACTCAAATAAATGCAAAGAAAACTTATGACAATTGCCCACATTGAACTTTCAAAACTTTCATTTAAAAATCGGCCTTAATTTCCATTTTTCTCACCCCCGAATGAATGTTGAGTTTTTTGTTTTTTTTTTCGACCCGACTACACGTGGATATATGCCTAGGAACCTACAGACACCCGAAATATCCATTTTGACGACCCCCGAGTTAATTACAACGAATTTTCTCGTGACGTCTGTATGTACGTATATATGTGTGTATGTATCTCGCATAACTCAAAAACGGTATGTCCTATAAAGTTGAAATTTGGTACGTAGACTCCTGGTGGAGTCTAGTTGTGGACCTTCTCTTTTGGTTGCATTCGTGTGTTTCCAAGGGGGTCTTTTGCCCCTTTTTGGGGGGAAATCATTGTTAATTTCGATGTAAACTCAAGTGGTGTTATCATTTGTCGGACACTTGGCGATGTATCGCCAGTCTTTTGGTCGGCAAGTTTTGTCGCCAACTTGGCGACAAATTTGGCGATTTTTTTTTTTAAATCCGGTTTCAATTTGTCCACTGTTATTGATATTTAGAGAGTAAACAATTGAATCACATTAAAATTGCCAATAATGGGGAAATGACATTAAATTGGAGTAAAAGGAAGTCATGTGATGCACGCATCGGCTTGTTTCCTTTCTGTTACAAATTGCACCCCTGCAATGAAAGTGGCACAACTCAAAAGCAAACAACAGTGGAGAAAATAAAGATTTTACGCAATAGTAGTTTCATTTGGTTCTGTCTCAAATCGTTCAATACGCGGAAGTAAATTATAATATGGTGGTTACAGGTTAGTTTCAGCTGTTTAGATGAATAATGCGTACTTTAGTGTTGGAAATATTTCGTCTAACTTATAAAATAACAATGATATGTCACTGCAGTCGATTCCCGTCTTACGCGAGGGATGCGTTCCAAGACCCTTCGCGTAAGTTAAAATTTCGCGTTGTGGAAAAGGGTATGCGTAAATTTTTTTTAATTCAAGCCCAATCCTTTTAGAGACTTCTGAACATCACTTCAAACTATTTTAAATCATTCCTTTACTATACATTTTTGTTTCTTACCTGAAGCACTGAATTTTACTCTTTTATCATTATTTTTTTAAACTGTGTTATCTCTACATAATATAAACTGAAGTCTCCAAAAAGCGTCTGTATGTTTGAACTCGCAAAACTCGAGAACTACCCGGCCGATTTTGCTGAAATTTTCAGTTTGTTCCTTTAAGTCCGGAGAAGGTTTGCAGAGCAGTTCGAATAAAATTCGATGAATAGTTCTTTTTTTTATTCCAATTGACGTCCAATTTTCCCATAAATTCCATAAATTGGAATAAAAAAAAGAACTATTCATCGAATTTTATTCGAACTGCTCTGCAAACCTTCTCCGGACTTAAAGGAACAAACTGAAAATTTCAGCAAAATCGGCCGGGTAGTTCTCGAGTTTTGCGAGTTCAAACATACAGACGCTTTTTGGAGACTTCAGTTTATATTATGTAGAGATAACACAGTTTAAAAAAAAAAGTGAAAAATGACTCGCAAATAGAGTAATATTATATATCGTTGGAAAGGGAAGAATTTTCCGCGTTCTACGCAATTAGTTCCAATGCTCTAACTTAATTGTGGCGGGAGTTTTTTACGTTTTTAGCTCGAATTTTTTTAGGCTTAGCTGAAATTTCGGCACTACTTTCTTCAATAAATCCATGAATAAAAAGTGAACGAATTGTCCCACAGTTCTCATTTTGACAGCATTGGATAGAGCTGCTTTTTTTACTCCAGATCTAACACGACCTAAAGTCGAAAGTTTAACCCTCTATCTCCATTAGAAAAAAGTTACAAGCGAATTAAATGAAGTTCAAAAATCTGTTCTCTATTCAAGTTTTTAACCATTTTAATTTGCGTTTCCACGGTAACGCTTTGTGAATTCATTGCTTATTTCCATCTTTCTCATTTTCAATTCTTAAACTTATTTTGTGTTTCCATGGTTACGCCTTTTAAATCCATCTTTCTCATTTTATTTTAATTCCTTAAAAGTATTTTAGTATCTGTCGTCATTGTTTGGCGAGAAAATTTTGCATGATGGTTTTTTTTTTTCTTTCATTTAGTCCTGGTTATTGAAGATACTTCACTTGACGCAGGTATTTTTTTAATGTAGACCGGGCAAAGCCGGGCAACGCAGCTAGTTCAACAAAAAATACACTGTTAGGATGCACAAAATCAATGATCAATGGGAAAGAGAGACATAAAATAAACCAGTAGGTAGTATTGATAAAATAATGCACTATAATAGTACTGTACGGTACATTCAATAATAATATTTAACTTAAAAAAAATAAGATGATGATGATTATTGCTGTTTGGCCAAACCGTTATTCTAATATATTTCTAACTAGTAATACCCGCACGGCTTCGCCCGTAATAGAAAAATCAAAAGGTCTTTTGGTTCGCCTGTATATTTACAAATAATGTATGGTGAATCTTCTCGCCAGTTGGCTTGTACCCATGTTATGGTTCCACGTTATGGTAATTTTGTATCTCGCCCATTGGCTTGTGACCATGTTACGGTTCCATGTTATGATAATTTCGTAATTTACTCGTCCATCTTATGATATTTTTTTTCTTAAAATTGGAATAGAAAAAGAACCACATCGAATTTTTGAAAAATCGCTTCGAGGTGCATACCCCTATGCTACATACTAAAAGTGTGCCAAATTTCATTAAAATCGGCCGGACGGTTTAGGCGCTATGCGCGTCACAGACATCCAGACATCCTCCGGACAGAGAGACTTTCAGCTTTATTATTAGTAAAGAAGATAAAGAATACAGTTGCTTCGCTAGTTCATTTATTTCGATTCCTTCTACGGTAACGTCCTTCGACCAGGTCTCTTTGATCCACAATACAAGATCAGCTTCTATTTTCATATTCCATGCTTTTTGCTTACTCTGTGAACTTTTATGGATTTCCTTTTTTAGCCTTTTAATTGTACATATGAAAGATTCACTCGCAACTAATTGTCGTGCTACCTTCGACGCATTTTTTAATTGTTCTATCTAGCACACCTAAAATAGCTTTTGTCATAAACTTTTTCTGTTTCTTTCAATCTTCAGAAACTTTAGATAAAACAGCGCATTTAGATATCCCTATATTTCATCAACTTTCGCACTAAGAATGAAAAAAAATAAAGAAAAAATGATTAGTAGTTATTTGTATAAACTAACAAAGTGATGTTTAGACTAGTACAGTGTGGAAACTTCCTCTGTCAGTGATGCGAAAGAGATGGTCTATTCACGAAAAAAATACTTTTAGTATTCAATAACAAAGCCGAAACTTACATACCGTGATTCCCTTTCGAAAATTTTCGTGTTGCGGACGAGAAATTCGCGTTATGTATAAAATTCGTTTCTACTGAAAAAAAAAACTCGCGTTATAGCCATTTCGCGTAAGTCGGATCGCGTTGTAGAGCGAGTCGACTGTAAAGGAAGTATTGTATTCACGAAAAATGTTGACCCAAAAATAGGCCTTCATTTCCATTTTGTTCGCCCCCGAATGAATGTTGAGTTCTTTTTCTAACCCCGAAATATCCATTTTGACGATCCCCCCGAATTAATTACAACGAGTTTTCTCGTGACGTCATTGTGTATGTGCGTATGTATCTCGTATAACTCAAAAACGGTATGTCCTAGAAAGTTGAAATTTGGTACGTAGGCTCCTATTGGAGGCTAGTTGTGCACCTCCCTTTTTAGTTGCATTCGGATGTTCCTAAGGGGGGTCTTTTACTCGTTTTTAGGGGGGAAATCATTGTTAATATCAATGCAAATTCAAATGGTGTTATAATTTGGCAAACACTTGGCGACATACCGCCAAGCTGTCCTATATTTCTTCTTTTATAGGTTTCAACAAAATATCTTACTGCTTTTAATGATCGGGAAGCAGTCAGAAATTACTTTTCAATTCTTAAATATAAAAGCTGTATTTCATGATGAGCATCCCACGCCCCCACTGGTATAAGATAGCTAAAATGGTGTCAATAAAGCTCTACAGGGTATCATGGTCCCTCAGCACTTCCATCACTGCACAAATCCTTTTGAGGGACATCTAGAGAGGAAGCCTACCGTACCAGATTTTCTGAGGCTCTTAACCAATTCTCATAGAAAGATCGAAACCGTTATTAGCTGGCATTTGACATTCATAAAGAGATGAATGTATTTGAGGAGGAGGTTTTAAATGATCTCGCGAAACACAAACAAAAAATGAATAAAATTAAAGTAAAATTAATAATAAATATACTGTGCTTTGTCCCATTTTCTTCGTTTCATAGTGATATCAATACGAATTATTAATTGTTTTTAAGCAGTTATATTGAATGAATTATTACGAATCTGTAGAAATTCTTTGATATTGAACGAGTGCGCATTGTAAATGAAGGAAAGAAAGCAACAATTTTCGATTTTAAAAACCCCTCCCAGAAAAATTTTCTGGCTGCGCCACTGCTTTTATTATTACTACATAATGTGCTGTTTTATTTTATGTCTTTCCCTCCATCATTCATTTTGTGAATCTTAAAGTATTTTGTGTTAAATGAAAGGGCTTTTTTTTATATTTTGGAAACAGTAAAAGTTCAGCTCTTTATGTAAGAAACTAATGTATAGTTGAGAAATGCTTTAAAGCAGTTTAAGGGATGTTCAGCGGTGTCTATAAGAATTTGGTATGTTTCAAAAAAAAAATTGTATGCGTACATTCTTCTACAACGCGGAATTTCGACTTACGCGAGGAGTCTTGAAACGCATCCCTCGCGTTAGTCGGGACTCGACTGTACTTCGTAAAAGGAAGTAAAAACATGAGCAATTTATTTTTTTTTTCGTCCACCGTGGATGTTATTATTCATTTTAGTTGTAGGTATCATGTTTCCCTATACTTTGCAGATTTTGTTTCTGATTTTTAATGTTGTGAAACTGTGGTCTTGTCAATGTGACTGGCTTGCCAAACCGAAATGGCGTACCTTTATACCCAAGGACACATAACCATGTGTACCCACGGGAGACAATTTTTAGTCTCCTTTTCGGTCACACCTGAGTCTTCTTAAAATGTGAAGTACCTCAAAATGGTGCCTTGTCATCAACGTCCGAAATTTGCTTTCAACAATGACGATGAATTTGAAAGAGAGCTTGAAGTTATAGTGTTGAAGTAACCCCCACCTGTTGTAGGATCGACAGACCGTCAATCCCACCTGTTTTCATTTGAAGTCGACTTTTCTATATTTTTGTTGGTTTAATCTAAACTGAGTTTTTTTATAATGGGTTAATTTTGTTAAAGTTTTCAATTTGCATATTAAATGAAGTTATTATGTAGGTACATAGAGAGCCATACTACCATGAATCTAGTTAATTTTTTGTTTAAAAACATGTTAATTATTCATAACATCATTAACTCTCTTATGAGTAATAATTTTTTTAAGAGTTAACTGATGTTAAAAATTAAGGAAAATTAAAAAAAGGGAAAAAACCTTCGATTAATTTTCAAAGTTTGATTTCTGTTGGAGATCTTGTTTAGTGCTATTTTCAATGGATGTTTGAAGTATTTCAATATGAAATGGCTTATGAAAATGTATTGATTATGATTAAGTTCCTCAGGCCTATTTATAAATTATTTTTTATGTGTCCATGGGTACAAAGGCACCTGTCCGTGGGGTGAACGAGGTGTTGTACCCACGGACAAAAAAGTTGGTTTTTAAGATTTTTTTTGAATTTGAAAGCTTTGAGATTTTCACCTGCCAAAAATTGCCAAATTAGATGATAAGTTGAAGATTCTGCCAGAATTTTTTTCCGATCGATTATCCATTCCCAGAGACTAGCAAAAATTGAAAAGTATATTTTGTCCATGGGTACAGCAGCTTCCCTATACTCTTAATTCAACAGTTATTAAGCAACGAAAACATCCCACCAGGTGTGTGGCCCGCCACCGAGGTAAGGTTTCACATGCTGTGAGCAAAAAAAATTTACTGAATTAAAAGTTATCATTAAAAAATTGTGTGTTGGCAGGTTTAGATATAGTACATAATTTCGATGAAATATTTTTTGAAGAATGACCCAGATGTTTTTTCCGCTGCCATCAAATCAACATCGCAGTATGTCACAACAGAAAATGATCGGCTGTCTCTTGTTTCCACAAGCCTGAGTTTTTCCCTTGAAAGAATTTACAATTTTCTTAGTTACTTAGGTAACATGTCTAGAAGCCTCTCGGCCGTTGTCCGAACATTTCCGACAACGTTGCCCAGGGAGTACCACGTGGAGGTGGGCTTCTAGCAGCCTTATTCTTTACTCGGCCGGTGTGTAACTATTTCTGAGGCAAATACAACATTCTATCACTTTCAAATAAGCAGTACGGCGATTGGTTGAACTTTGTGGAAGTTTCGGCGATGGAGAAACGGCGCAGCGTTTTAAAATTATTTCCTTTTCGACTGAGTATAGAACAAGGCTGTGAAGCTACGTTTAACATTATCAGGCCAATGACGATCGGAATCTAATCAGGCAGGCATTTTTCTTTCTTTCTTTATTTTTTAAGAAACACATTAAACTCTATTTTTCATCTGCCTAAAAGGAGTGACGTCATCAACCCCAGATAAATGCAAACTTAGCTTAACTCCCCAGGGGGCCGCACATCCCGATGTTATACCTTCTTGCGACCCCCCGAGCTGACGAAGATCTTATGTCAGCTCTCTTGTCACTTTTTGGTTGTCTAAGCGACAGGAGCGGGATTAGCGCAGCAGAAAAGTCTGAAAAGAGAAAAAAAAAAGCCAATTAGGTTACCGTAAAATACACCGCCAGCTCAGTTATTCCATCCGAGGACTGCAGTTTCATGCTTTTTAGCACTCATCAGCCCGGAATAGGAATCACATAAGCTGGAGGCGAAAAATCTCTTAAGGGAGCCAAGAGAGCCGAACAAACTGGTAGCAAACCAGATGAGCGACCACAGCAATGGTGCGGTTCAACTCAAAGATTGATGGCAAAGATGTTCGGCTCTCTTGGCTCCCTTAAGAGATTTTTCGCCTCCAGCACATGTGATTCCTATTCCGGGCTGATGAGTGCTAAAAAACACGAAACTGCAGTCCTCGGATGGAATAACTGAGCTGGCGGTGTATTGTAAGTATTTCTGCCTTAACCCTGGCTTTAGGGCGGTAACTTACTACAAATTAGGTTACCGTTTTATCACGACTAAATGGGGATAAAAAAGATAGTTTTAGTTATGTATTTCTTCAAGATGTTGAATGAATTATGAGTTTGAAACTAAGAAATTATTTTCATTCCACAATATAAATTAGTTTGCTCAGCATATGCGTACGGAATTTTTTGCTTCAACGATTTTGGGTCCATTTTTACTTTCTTCTATATCTAATATATAGAAGAAAGTATTGGATTCGCGCAAATTTTCGAATTTCGAATTTTGACGGATTCGAACGTTTTGAGGTGTGCTGAGTCCATTTCGACTATTTTTGGAAAATGTCTGTCTGTCTGTGTGTGTGTGTATGTATGTATGTATGTGTGTGTGTATGTATGTATGTGTGTGTGTGTGTCACGTCTGTGTGTGACCAGTTTCTTGTGGCCGCTCTACAGCAAAAACTACCGCATGAAATTGACCGAAATTTGGTACACATATGTGCTCCTATGTGAACTTGTGCCCATTAGTTTTTGGCGCGAATTCCTCCAAGGGGGGTGGAGCAATGGGACGTTTTTTGAGTTACGCGTGCTTGCTATTCCTCAGGAAGTAACTGGCGGAATCAAACAAAATTTGGTCCATATATTGCCCCTAACAGGAGCAGGTGCTGATTCAATTTTGGTGTCAATAGCTCAAACGGGGGTGGTTGAATTATAGAACGTTTTTTATCGTCAATTGTGACTGCTGTATCTCAAGAAATAACGAACGGAATCAAACAAAAATTTTTTGACAAGTAGCCCTTAGCGGGTATAAGAGCTGATTTTATTTTGGTGTCAACAGCTAAAAGGGGGGTAGCGCAATCGCCCGTTCTTTTTTTCCATTGTGAGTGCCCTATCTCAAGAAGTAATGCTACGTTCTGGTTGAAATTTGGAATATATGTGAATCCATACGTAAACAGGCTTTGGTTCAATTTTGACTCCAATCGCTCCAAGAGGTGTTGATTTTTTTTTTCGAATAAAAATAGCTTTATTAATGCAACAATAAGAAAGATAAATCGTAATAGATTGTCGTCTGCGTATTTCTCGTGATTTTAATTGTATGGAAATGATCGGAAATATTATCTCAATGATTTAAAATTTTTAACTGTTGCCATCTTATGTTTGTTAACAAATAAAATATTTGTAATTCATTCAAGCAAGGCTTTTAAAATAACTTTCAATTTTCGCTCTTTGTTTTGCTTTTACACTAATTCAGACATTGGGATGGTCGTCAAGTTTTTGCATGCGTAATTTTGTTTTTGTTAGGAATATTGCTTCCTCGTCAAGCATGAGGAGGGATCAGAAAAATTAAAAATATAGAAGAAAGTTTCGTGATGGCCACAACATACTAGTTGAATTTATTGAAACTGAGTCTTACGACTGAACGCAATCAGTTGTACTTGTTTCACGACCTTTAAACGAAAAAAGGTGTTGTAGTCCTCGGCGAGTTGTATTGAAAGCGGTACTATGAAAAAATTAACGAACAGTCCAATAAAGTTGGATAAAAATGAAACAACGTTTAAAAGCACAGAAAAGATAAAAACTTCATAAAAACGCAGACATGTTTCGGAGGCAATAGCCTCCTTCCTCAGTGCGAAATGTACAAATGGATGAATCAAGGTCGTGGGAAAGTTTAAATTGCGTAACCGGAAAAACATTGACCAATCAGCTATCAGCGAGTGCTGAGGCAAAATATGACGTATTCTAACATGTAAGATTAAATAAGATTGGTGAAAATGCAGAACAGCAAAAGACTCATTGCAAAGATTATTTAAGTTTTTATGAATGTAAAAGGATTCTAGAAAATCTAATTCACCTACTGTTGTAGGTCTGCAAATGATCTTGGCTTCCGAAAAGAGAAAATTGTGCCCTGTGTCCCAACAATGTTTAGCAATTGAAGATTTGTTCAGTTCCTGTTTTTTAACATGGTTTTCATGTTCTTTCAAACGAAATTTAAGTGAACGTCTTGTCTGTCCCACGTAACCGATATTACATTGACAAGGAATGTGATATATGCCCCACTGATCAAGTTGTTGGATTGGGTCGTTCAGTTTGGAGAAAGAAAGTTTATTTATGGGTCTGTAAATTACGCGAAAGTCAAATTTACTAAGAATTCTAGAAATAAGAAAAGAAATATGTGGATAAAACGTCCAATAAAGAGTTTATAAATAGTTTCCAGCTTAAATTCAAAATTTCTGATTTTATGTGATGCACTGTCCAACTGCCGAAGTTTACAAATGGACGTAATGGATTTATGGGTTCATTTATTTCATTCTATTTACATTTGTGAACTTAATTCTTTTCTTTTGAACTCATAAAATCAGTTTTGCAATATGCCAAAAAAAAAACTAGTATATGTTGTGGCTATGGTGAAACTTTCTCCCACATCTACCTTATGAATTCTTAGATGTAACGTGTAATCGCAAGCACAAAATTTTGATCTTCGAAAAAGTAAAAATATTTCAATAAATGGGACATTTGTGGTTGTAATTCATTAGCATTAAATTTTTGGCACTGAGGCCTACGCGTGAATAATATTCTTGGGTTTTGAATGAGTAAAGAGTAGGAGATGCATGATTTGGAAGAGATTTAATATTTTTAAATTTAAGATGAGGATTAAGATCCCTTTAAACGTATAATGGAAACTACACCATTGAGTTCAGTTTTTATCTAAGTTTACAAGCAATCAAATAAGACCTTAAGATATCGTGGTTCATTCGGTGGTTTAATTTAATCCTCTCTTCTTCGTTAGAAAATTACTAACTTGGAAATATTATGTGCAGAAGATAAAACAAATAGCCTGAATGTTAAGAAAATGTGTATAGTATAGAAGTTAGAGCTATCTGAAGAGATAGCTAACAATTCAGGTTCGTCAATTCCGTTTGTCTTTTTAAAAGACACCCTTGGTAACAAAAGAATTAAAACTTAAAAAATATTTGTTTTTCTAGTGGCAAACGAACGGATACATTTCTAAATAGGGAAGTTGCAACCTATTAAATGTTCATATTTTGGCTATTGGATATTGTTAATTGACCCTCAAAACTAAAAAATTCACCACCGCCGAATTTTAAAACACCGTGATTGATTTTTAATGAATTTTTAAAAATCCACGCACAAAAGTGCGCTCTTCTGAAACGCCACGAGCCTACGTCACGGGGCACTAATGGGCAGCCTTCCGCCGAAGATCCCTTGTTTTCGCTAGGGACATTTTGAGCGCGCTGATATTTTTATTTTTTAGAAATTCAATAATCCTTTTGAACACACTATGGAGGCCGGATTCGTTAAAGCACAATCTAATAATCTTCCTCAAGGAACATCAATGATGGTATTCGAATATTTCCGAGAGGATGAGAGGTTTAATGTTCCAGAAACGCGAGGAGTTAAATGCGAGGTGAAAGCCTTTTACGTTTCGTGTTCGAAGTCGAATGCACGTCCTTCGGTTTCTCCCGTATCCGAAGAGCGCATGACGTCACTTCCTATGCCATTTGACGTCACAAGCGCTTGAACTTCTAAATTAATTTTAAAAAAACTACTTATCGTATCGCAAAAATTTTTTCACCTATGATGTTCATACATGTTACTCTATCATATAAAAATAAAAATGAAAAATCGAAAACTTCCCTATTGGGTTTTAAGAAAGCAAAACAATCATAAGATTGACAGCGTTCTCAAATTTTCTACGAGCGAAATTTTTAACACGAAAAATCTCAGCCACAAATATTCCAATTGAAAAATAAAAAATGAGGAAAACTTACTTGCTGCTGGCTTGCCAAATTTTTCGCCAAAATGATTTTTTTTGGACACGCTTGGCGTCGTAGTCAGAGTAGTTAAAGTAATCTGTAGTGATGGAAAATGTGATTTGATTGCCTTTGCCGGCTTGTTGAATGATTTCAAGAGCATAATTTGAGTTCAAGTTCTTAAGTGATTTGTGATTTATTTCAGTGATAGTGTCGCCGACATTTAAGTATTTATGAGCGATAGAAGGGTAGGAGAGATTTTCAATTTTAAGCCCTTCGAGCCTGAGAAATAAAAGAAAAAGAAAAATGTTAGCGCTTAAGAAGAGTAAACACGCGTTTATTTTTTATGGCGACTATAAAAATGAGTTAGTATAAAAACAAAATTAGTGTGAAAATTTGGTGTATACGAATGGGAGTGTACACAAGTGTGAGTAGAGGTGGGGAAAGGAAGATAAATCCTATTGAAGAACGCACTCGCTCGAGGTAAATGCACACAACAACATGTATGAACATCAGAGTAGGAATTATAAATGGAGGGAGCAAGTCGAATCATTGGCTTAACAAAAGCTTGGACAAAGATCTCAAGTCACGTGACTCAACAAGGACGAATGATTGACACGTATTGAGTGAAACTAGCGAAATAAACCTGATTTCTTCCAATGCTTCGCTTTAAAGTCTATCACGTGACTTAAAATCTTTGCTTTACGAAGGAAAGTCTTCATTCCCTCCATTTTATCTCTCCTCATTGGTTATGAACCATCGAGAACATAAAATGGAGGGAATGAAGGTTTTCATACGCGAAACAAAGTCACGTGATAGATTTTGAAGCGAAGCATTGGAAGAAATCGGGTTTATTTCGCTAGTTTCACTCAATACGTGACAATCATTCGTTCTTGTTAAGTCACGTGACCTTTGCCCAAGCTTTTGTTGAACCAATGATTGGACTTGCTCCCTCTATTTATAATTCCTCCTCTAAGGTGTGAATTGGAGGACGGCCAGCAGTGTCGTCCAACGGGCGGTGACTACAGAACGTTAAATTGCACGTTTTCCTGTGACAGAAGGCGTTGGATCTTGTCAAGTGAAGAAGAGGCTAACGAAAGCAGAAAACACTCACTAACAACGATTCCTACGCAGAAGTGGCTGAACTCTTTCTGCAAGCGACAGGAATAGACAAAAATTGTCCTTGATGTGCTCAAGATTACCTTGTCGTGACGTGCGTTTTATTAATGACGTTGAACAGATCTTTTGTGCAAATAAACGACGTCAGAACTCGAGAACCTGACGCAGACGGATCTGTTGCTTGTTAGCGGTCGGACAGCAGTTATGTCAAACTCATTTCAGTGGCTTGCTAGCGCTAACCAAGGACGTGAGCGTTCATAAACATGATATCTCTTCTTTAACTCTCCTCATTAAGTTGAAAAAGCTAAAAATTATTCTTTTTTTCCTCGTCGATTGCGACAGAGGATGAGTATTTGCTGCACATATTCCGCTCGTTTCATTGGCTCTGCGACAGTTGATTCGCTCAGCGATTGGAGGACTACTATTCTATCATTAAAGATGACTTCATCGACAGAAGCGTTTTTTGCCACTACTTACATCACAAATATCGTGGTAATTGGTATATCACGTGGCGTCGTCGGGAGATTTTAAACCATTTTTTTCCCGTTTATTTAAATCTGATGACTGAAAATGCGTCACTAGACACAACTTTTATTTTCGAGGCAGACTTCCTAGTAACGCAGCTAGTCTTCTATATTAAGAATGGTTTCCCCTCGGTTCCACGGTGGCTACGTCGTATTTATGGTGTAGGTAATCTGAGGCGATCTATGTACGCTATCTAACCAGCCGTTCACAATTTACTTAAATATACTGTCCGATATTTTAACGCGAAACCTTACTCGAATTTGCGCATGCGTCAGGTCTCTTCTGATTTTATCAAAACAGGAGTGATAGCAAGAATGAAGTAACGAGCAAGCAAAAACTGAATGCATTGGGAAGTGCGCTTCCTTAAACCATCACCCCGTTTTCAATTGGAACCGTTCGCAGCTGCTAGTCGCGGAGTTCGAGAACAGAGAGTATTCAACTACATAAGAAAGCTTAGCACCACAAATACATTCAATTGCTTATATATGATCACTTAGTAACATAGTAGTTCTTGCACGTTTGTGACATTGTGAAACTTAGACGCTATTGAAATAATACGTGGTGCAGCTATATAGCATGTCGATTGAAAAATAGTGTAATCAATGTAAAACAAGGACACCTCGTATAAAATAAAAAAGGAGTTCTATAACATAATTCTTGTAATGAACTCCTTTCCTTACATCCAGAATAAACGGTCTAGATTATATGTAAGCGATATTATGAAGGCTGCATTAGCTTTAAATTCGACCTGTAATCTGACCTTTCAAGGAAATTTTTCAGATTCTTGAGATCTTAAATTTTGAATCGGATGAAATTGCTCTTTCACCTTAGTATGAGTAACGATTGGCTCTTATTTTTATGATCTTATTCTTTTTTCTCGATAAACCAACAATCTAATCATTGATTTGGTCTCTTTACAATCCGCTTTAGTTTCAAAGACGATAACAAAAGACCCTAGAGAAAATATTACTTTTTGCAAAGTAGCTTTTTATTTTGTAATTCATAATTTATTTGCTTACTTTACTTTCAATATTTGATGCTTTTTTACTTACTTTTTGTCAGTGCCATACGTCGGTTTCACAGACATTCCATATTTGTCATGATTTTTTTTCAAAGTCAATGTCAATGTTCCATTTCTGAAACAAAAACGAATGCATTATTAGTGAACGAAAATACAGGAAGATGAAAACATTGCACTTAAGCTGTAACCTTATGGGAAAAGACAGAATATTTGGTGCAATCGTGATTCTGGCTGCGGCCCAGATGCGGTTTCCAAAAAAAAAAAAAAAATAATAATAATTTGAATTTTGACCTTTTGAATTCAAATTATGTTTTTCGCAATCACGAGTGTGTGTGTGTCTGTAGGCGTGTGTGTTTATGTGTGTGTGGGGGGTATGTGTGTTTGTATGTGGGGGGTATGTATATGTGTGTAGGCATATGTGTTTGTGTCTGTGTGCAGGCATGAGTGTGTGGGTAGTTGTGTGTAGGCATGAGTGTGTGGGTAAGTGTGTGAGTAGTTGTGTGTAGGCATGAGTGTGTGGATAAGTGCGTGTGTATGTGTAGGTATCTGTATGTATGCGTGTGTGTATGTATGTAATTGAGTTTGCGTATGTGTTTGTATGTGTATGTGTATGTGTGTGTAGGTGTATGTATTTGTGTGTGCTCGCGTGTGCGTGTGTAGTTGTGTATGTATGCGCGTGTGTGTAAGATATGGATGCAACCCGGAGACGGCTTTCTCTATAGGAGCAGCATCGTGAGGAGCCGGTCGACGGTGGTGATGGCAGAGGGTCCTGGCGGGAAAATAAAATCATAGGAACGCCAAAACAGTCAAGTGAGAGCAATAAGCAATCGTGATTGCTCAAAAAGCAAAGTGCTCCCGTACAACGGCAGTTGTCTTTGTACCCGTGGCACGGTAGTAGATGCTATGGATTGGTTTAGTTTAACAGTTCGACCGATTATGCACGAAGCTCACTTAAAATTGCAAGTCTCTCAGCGATCCGTTGCACAAGATCCCTATCTACGCAGAAAAAATCCTCAAAAATGGTTCGAAAAGCACGATGAAGAAATGCGACAACCTCCTAAATCTCTTCACATGAACGTTATAAAGCACTTGTTGACATCTTTGGAATCAAAACAGCGTGCTTATTTCTAAATCCATCTACTTAAAGACTGGCTCACATTCATCAATTGTAGTTGACGGCCGCTACCAATCCATCCTACGTTTAACACAATCTGTAATTCAGTCAAAAGGTGGTCCAACCGCTTATTAATAATTTCTCCCATTTCTTAGACTTCCGTATTATTCTGTCACACGAGGCATTTTATTCCAAATATTACCTTAACACACTGACTGCGTCGTCGACAGCCTATAAATGGACTCCCTGTGCTAAGCTAATTATTTGAAACAATTTGAAGGAAAACAGTTTTATTGGACTTTTTCATGAATAATACAGCATATAATGAAAGTCTACAAGAGCAGGCTCAGGTTTGGTGAAATTAATCTCTTCGTTGTCGATCTCCCTGTCGCTCAAGTTGCAACTGTCACTGTCATCATCGTCAACTAGTTCATCATCCGATAAAGTAACATTTCACTGCATCTTCAAGCGATATTATACTTACGTTTGCTAATTTTACGTTTTTGTTTACTCACAGACTACAGCACAAGAAACTCGCGTGATATCTCGTTTGATCGCGCGCACGCCTACTTGCATCAGAAAATGTTTTCACAGCAAACGCAGTAGTGGCACCGTCTTGTGTTCTTTTTTTTTTTTGAACCTTTTCTAAATGTTCATCTATGAGCGGCAGAACAGCCAGGAAAGCCAATTAAACCCGCTGAAAAAAAATATAGCAACGTGTTGGCTGGAGGACGTGTTATCTCGTCCCTAGCGCATACAGCATAATTCTGGAGGACGAGTTATCTAGTCCCTAGCAGGCAATGTGTTAAGGGCATACAATTACTACTTTCAACTGCAATATTTATGTGTGCTAAAATACATTTCGGAATTCACTCCGAAACACGGTTTTCTTAAACGTTCTTTTACGATTGAAATAACTTCTATATTTATAATTTCTTGATGATAGTTTCGGTTAAATTATTAATCATATTATTTTCAGTTCATCTCTTTTTAAATTTCCTGGTGTACGCGTATAAGGTTGTTACTGTGAACATGAATCATTTGAAATTCAAGTCATCGCTAACTGATGAATTTTTCATACATCGAGTGTCATTAAAAGATGAATTTCTCGCCGTTCATTCAATTAAAAAGTAAAATATGTTTCTATTCTTACTTCATGTTAAATGGTTTGCCATGTTTGTTTGGTTGGTAGACAGGATCCAAATATTTCGAACAGCAAGGTTCGTCAACATCTGTAATTTGTGAGGAAGATTGGCTACAAAAATAATCAAAAGTATTAGGAAAACTGATTTAGCATTTTACTTAATATTTATCATACGTAACATAGTAAGTAATGAGAAACGTAAAATGTATTGATCAGAAAGTTTAAGAAGAATATTAAAACAATTATTTAAACTTAGTGAAATATTAGAGCATTACAATACAGAAATATATAAATCTTGCAAATGAAAACGCAGGAAATGTCTTAATAAGTATTTTCATTTGGTTACAATTGGTTATCTTTACTAATAATAAAGCTGAAAGTCTCTATGTCCGGAGGATGTCTGTAGTGTGTCTGGATCTCTGACGCGCAAAGCGCCTAGACCGTTCGGCCGATTTTCATGAAATTTGGCACAAAGTTAGTTTGTAGCATAGGGGTGTGCACCTAGAAGCGAGTTTCCGAAAATTCGATTTTGTTCTTTTTCTATTCCAATTTTAAGCCCATTTTTCACAGAAATTTAATAAAATGGGAAAGAATTTTTTCTGAAAATTATCTTTCTTTTCTTTACTTCTTTATCTTTCTTCCTTTCTTTTTTTTTTAAATAACAAACCTGAAAGTCTCTCTGTATGGATGTTTTGATCTCTGTGACGCGCATAGCGCCTAGACCGTTCTGCCGATTTTCATGAAATCTGGAACAAAGTTAGTTTGTAGCATGGGGGTGTGCACCTCGAAGCGAGTTTTCGAAAATTCGATTTTGCTCTTTTTTTATTCCAATTTTAAGAACAAAAAATATCATAAGATGGACGAGTCAATTACGAAATTATCATAACGTGGAACCGTAACATGGCCATAAGCCAATTGGCGATAAAATTCACCATATATTATTTGTAAATGTACAGGCGAACCAAAAGACCTTTTAATTTTCTATTACAGGCAAAGCCGTGCGGGAACCACTAGTATTCAATATATCTGGTAGAATATTCCATGTTTACCCTGCTTCTATGCAGCAAAGTCATTGAAAATTGGACCATTTAGATCCACGCCACTATGAGAAGCTGCGGTAGATAATTACACAATGTTATATACCATACAAAAAAGCCTGCACGGTCCTCATAGTTAAAAAAGAATTTCGTTAGTACCTCAACACAGTTTGTTTCATCACACTTCAGCATTTACCCACCTTTATGAAAAGACCCAATAGATACACAGCACAACTCCGTGGCTGCAACCACTGGCCACCATTAAAAGTTAGAGGATTAGTGGAATCTCGAAAGTAATCGGGCAAAAGATGCTTGCGTCATTCAAAAGAAGGACATCCTGAGTTCCTCGATTGAAATTTGCGGTTGTTTGTTTCGAAAACTTTACTGCACGCAATTTCTCTTTCAAATTTCACGCAGGATTTCTTCGTTTTAATACTCTTTTCAGACGCTTGTTCATTTACAAGGTACATGAACTACACCGCCAGCTCAGTCATTTCCAGCCGAGGACTGCAGTTTCGTGCTTATTAGCACTCATCAGCCCGGCATAGGAAAGTGACTGAGCTGGAGATGGAAAACCTCTAAGGAAGCCAAGAGGGCCAAACAAACTGGTAGCTAATGTAAAATTAGCACAGACCAGTCGAGTGACCGAAGCAATGGTTCGGTTCAAATCGAAAATTGATGGCAAGGCATGGTATATTCAGTAATATATGGTAATATAGTATAATGGGCGGTAATTTACTGAATATACCATGCCTTGCTATCAATTTTCGATTTGAACCGAACCATTGCTTCGGTCACTCGTCTGGTCTGCGCTAATTTTACATTAGCTACCAGTTTGTTTGGCACTCTTGGCTTCCATAAGAGGTTTTCCATCTCCAGCTCAGTCACTTTCCTATGCCGGGTTGATGAGTGCTAATTAGCACGAAACTGCAGTCCTCGGCTGGAAATGACTGAGCTGGCGGTTTTTTTACGGTTTTTCGCACGAACAAGAGAATTTCTGTGGGAAGAGGTCCCATTTAATCCAGCTAATTAGAGAACTTGGCGAACAAATTTTAGGTAAAAATTAAACGTAAAATGTTTCATTCAATTCTGCAGAAATTTTTTCAGTTCTGAAATGTGTATTTTTCATGTTTTTTTAACTGTAAACCTCCGATCACGCTTTGATAACTTTGACAGTTGACCTTTTCTTACCTTGTTTTCGATCCGATTCTTGTCTTTAAAGCATTTTATCAAGCACTTCACTATAGAATGGTATAAATTAACCAATTTAGAGACATTTCAAACCAATTTATGGCTACTGTGAGGGGAAAAAATCAAATTTCGAATCGTGTTTGTTGTTTTGCCATTTTAAAATAATAAGCAGAACATTAGGGAATAAATACACAAAAACGTAAAGGCAAATGATTTTATAGTATCATTACAATGCAAAAATAATGAAAAAAACCACATATGATAATTCCAATTATGAATTTATTCGAAAATATTTCAGCGTACGATAACTTTTGTGACGTATCTTTTCTCTGTCTCTTCATTTTTTAACAAACTTCAAAAATAAAATATAGCAATATTTTGAAAAAAAAAAAAAAAAAAAACTTCTGGGGTTTATTTAGAATGGCATAGGAATGGTGTGAAAAAAAAAATGGACTTGATATTCGAATTCAGTTTTGCGTTATGTTGGTTCTACTACAAAATTTCAACGTGTACGAACATTTTTGGGAGCCACTGCATATGTATATATACACTAGAATTCTGCCAGGTTTTATAACCAAGGGTTTAGGGAGAAGTTTTGACTTTGTTGAGAAAATTCTGCTCGGTTGCCTTTCTCGCTGCGTGCCTTAACCAAGCGAACATAGATAGCTCTTAGCTTTATGGCCTCCAAGACCTTTAACAAGAGCTGTATGGAACCTGATTCTTCTTTGCTGTGAAGTACTTTATAACTACTTTTTACGCGACGCATAATTTTTCCCTTTTTCACGAGCTCGTCGTTAATCGCGAAAATTTTACGTTGCGAAATATTTTTGTTGGGGAGGAAGTTGAAAAGGTCTCATCAAAGCAGGATCAAAATATTTTTCTAATCAGCTAAAAAAAATTTTTACTGAGTTTTAATTTCCGTTGAAATATTATTTCGGATTAAATATTATTCAGCATGCACCGAATATATTATTTTGCAGCCGACACTCTTCCGGCAGGATATTTCGTTTTGCATACTGCTGAAAGATGGCAGCACTGAAACATATCAAGGAGCTGTTTCCTGCTTGTTTCAGTAGAGGGCAGCACCACAAAAACTGCTCAGCATATGTAATTGAGAGGAGTTTACTTTCAAATATATCCAGTTTTATATTTTTTTGTCAAAACGAGAAAAATGTTTTACGCACAAACACTAACTGTTAGTATTTCGAATTTCACAATGTTTTGGTAGCATAACAAGTGACTATTGGCAAAAGTCTAGGATTTTTTCCTAAATTTTCAGACCTAAATTGCCAATTTTAGTTTGGATGTATTCCCTTTTGGTGCAAAATAATGGATACAACTTCTTTTGCAAAAAAAAAAAAACACGTGTTTTCTTCAGAAATAAACTTCATTATACAAAATGTTCAACATTTTTGAATGTACACTTTTTTTTTAATCTGCTTTATTCCTTCCTACTTACTTTATTCTGTTTATCACTGAACATTCACAAAAGAAAAGGGGGGACTTCGATCAAATTAAGTATAAACAAGGAAATCACCGAAGCCGATTCAATTAACAAAGTTGCAGGTTTTTATATTGATATACATGTATTTCACAATTTTTATCACAACTAATCATTATTTAAACATTAGTTAATCACAATTTGATAATAATGTCAATTGTTTAATATTAATTCAGTAATCACAATTTGAGGTCGCGCTTGCCTAACTGATAACAGACCTGCACAAGGCGCACGGGCATCAGGCTTGATTGGAAATGATCAGCCAGTGTTTCGCTCCGCTATTTTATTTGTGAACTACTTTTGAGTTTGAAGTTGCAAATTCAAGTTTGGATATGAGCCCTTTTGATTTGAAAGTGAATGAGCGGGTAGCGGCAAATAAGGGATCGGTTCCACTTTGCAGTAAAAGACCTGGCGAGAAATAAGGGGATGGATATACACCGTTTTGGTGGTAAAACCAATGTTTACGCATTTTTTAGTAGATATAAACCACTTGGAGAGAAGAAAAAAATCACTGGTCGATGGGGCTTCCATTAGAGATTCTGAAAAAAAAAGAAAATTTGAACTTTGACATCTTGAATTCAAATTATGTTTTTCGCAAGCACGAGTGTGTGTATGTAGGCGTTTGAGTTTGTGTATGGGGGGGTATGTGTATGTGTGTAGGCATGTATGTGTGTGGGTAGTTGCTGTATGTGTGTTTGTGTGGGGGTATGTGTTTGTGTGTAGGTGTAAGTGCGTGTGTGTAGGTGTAAGTGCGTGTAGGTGTAAGTGCGTGTAGGTGTGTGTATGTAGGTGTATGTGCGTGTAGGTGTGTGTATGTAGGTGTATGTGCGTGTAGGTCTGTGTATGTAGGTGCATGTGTTTGTAGGTGTGTGTAGGCATGTATATGTGTGGGTAGTTGCTGTATGTGTGTTTGTGTGGGGGTATGTGTTTGTGTGTAGGTGTATGTGCGTGTAGGTGTGTGTATGTAGGTGTATGTGCGTGTAGGTGTGTGTATGTTGGTGTATGTGTTTGTAGGTGTGTGTATGTAGGTGCATGTGTTTGTAGGTGTGTGTATGTAGGTGCATGTGTTTGTGTATGTGTGTGTGTGTAAGTGTGTGCATGTATGTGTAAGTGTAGGCAAGTAAGTGACGCAACCTGGAGACGGTTTTCGCTAGAGGAGCAGCATCGTGAGGAGCCGGCTGATGGTGGTGCTGCAGAGGGAGGCGGGGGGAAAATAAAATCATAGGACATCAAAAGAGTCAAGTGAGAACAATAAGCAATGTGATTGCTCAAAAAGAAAAACAAAAAAATTCAAAAAGTGGATATAATCCGTTTTGAAAGTAAACTCCTCAATTATGCACAATCACAGGGTTTGCAATGAAGAAAGTTTATTGTTCATTTTCGAATGCTACAGTGCAAGCCAACAGGTGTTGACCATTTTAGATCGTCTGAATTGATTTGATTTGATGAGTTAGGGGAGCACATGTTTTCAAACTTTGCTTGACTTGAAAACACGTGCTCCCCTCACTCATAAGGGGAAGCTGCAAAATATTATCAGGAATGCTCGTCAGAGGATTTGTGACTCAAATCTACTTTCAGTCCAAGGAAAGGAGATCCTAAATAAATACTGATATAAGTGCAAAATAAGGTTCATTAGCTTCCAAATGCAATTAAGTAATCTCACTGACTTGCCTATATCCCAATATTGAATAACAGAACTGCTGGAAAATGTCCGAAATTCGCTCGTTTCGTAATGTGCTTAGCCATGAAAGGAAAACGAACCGCATAAAAAAAATTGTTTTACAATATTGTTGATGCAGCTGTAAAACATTTATTTCTCAATGATGTCAATGAAACGATTATTGAATGAAATGTATCGAGCTAGATAGGTCTCTTCGCTCTCATCTCGATATCTTCTGCTCTTTTAGTTCATGGTGACATTAGGAAACTTGTGCAGCGTGGTCGTCAAAAATCTTGGCGAGACAATCATTCAAAAATCCCTCTTCTACGCTCGCGTGAGCCTGCTTTAAAAATTTCTCCACGAGCAACGCCATGATGGTTAAGCATATGGTGTGGAAAAGATAAAGTTGGATTGATCAACCTCATTACATTATATTATGGAGCTTTAAATCACCAGAATCAGAAACGTATGCGTTTTTTAACTATCCGAAATTTAAATTTGGCTCGTTAGAAAACTGGAATTTTTCGCACAGCGAAATTTCAACACATTAAAATATTTTTTTAATAATACCGTACTGATTTATATTGGCGTGAAATCATTCATCTGAGCTAAAATTTCTAATCCCCTAAAATGTTAGTTTCTTACAATTTTTTAAATACTAAATTTAAAATTTAAATAGTCTCTGTATGCGTGCAGGGAAAAAAGAGAAGCTTATACTTACAATCTTTCATAAATTTTCCGTAAAAATTGCAAAAAATACGACTTTTTGCTGTTCAGAGTTAGAATTCCACTTTACAAGTTTCACATCCACTCAAAAGTGAAGAGATAAAATTTTCTTCGCTCTGTTGTCGAAAAAAAAACATTGTTGCAGGTTTCAACAAACAGCAGCCATTTAGACGATTGTTTCAATTGTTGTAACAGTGTGTCTACAACCGTGCATTGTTGCTCTAGTTTTACGCATTATTAAGTATTTTTGTCATTTCTCCCCTAATTTTAAATCCTTTCTTTAGTTCCACCTCAAAATAATAAATATCCGACTCTCTTCCAACAGGAGATTTCGTTATGCATACTGCAGAAAGATGGCAGCACTAAAACATAAAAGGAGTTGTTTCGTGCTTGTTTCAGTAGATGGCAGCACCACAAAAACTACTGAGCATCTGGTAATTATGCAATCCTGCTAGCTTGCAGCGCAGACTCAAGTTTATTGTTCACTGTCGGTCACTGAAACAGCTGCAAAACATTACAGGATGTGCCTTTGATTTAATAATTACAGTCTGGCAAAATTTTTGCCACATGGCTGCAGAATTGGGAACTGAAAGAAACTATAGATAGTGCTGCTTCCCCGAAAGAACATTTCGTTTAATAAACGTTTTAAATGGTTGTTAACTTTGTATCAACACACCTTTAAAACATTTATGAAATACTAGTGATACCCGCACGGCTTTGCCCGTAATAGAAAAATCAAAAGGTCTTTTGGTTCGCCTGTATATTTACAAATGATGTATGGTGAATCTTCTCGCCAGTTGGCTTTTACCCATGTTATGGTTCCACGTTATGGTAATTTTGTATCTCGCCAATTGGCTTGTGCCCATGTTACGGTTCCATGTTATGATAATTTCGTAATTTACTCGTCCATCTTATATTTTTTTTCTTAAAATTAGAATAGAAAAAAAACCACATCGAATTTTCGAAAAATCGCTTCGAGGTGCACACCCCCATGCTACATACTAACTTTGTGCCAAATTTCATGAAAATCGGCCGAACGGTTTAGGCGCTAACGCGTCACAGACATCCTACAGACATCCAGACATCCTCCGGACAGAGAGACTTTCAGCTTTATTATTAGTAAAGATTTAAACATAACGGGCACTATCTGGAACAAATTAGGAGCTTTCGTCGTCATCTGCGGGCCAATCAGAATCTATAATTTTATGCACATTTGTTATATATTTTAAAAACTCTCAGCTAAACTGGAGTAAACACAATTTTTAATTTTTTACATTTAATACAAGGAGAGCAATGACTCATTTATTTTGTTAAATAATTTTGTTATTTAAAATTCGATTGCATGTGTCACGTGCATGCTGGCACCTAAAGGCTACCTGTTGTGATTTGCAGTACGAAATTTTTGATATTTTGCCTATTCATATAGCAAAAACGAAACAAATTGTAGATTTTGAAAACTAAGGTTTTAATGTAAAGGAAATATATCTCATTTGTTGAGAAATAATTTTTTAAACCGCTGGGGAAAAAAGTGTATCAAGCCATTACACGAAAAAGTCGCCAAATTTGTCCAGCTTACATATAACATTAAGAAGTCATCATTTTAATAGGTGATGGTTGGAGGAGGCAAGTTGGCGCTATTTCATTGCTGCAAAAATTTGTTTCAAACACTGTTGCAAACTTAATTAACTACACTGACTCAAACCGTGCAGTGATTAATTTTACAAAGGGGCATATTTGAAAGATAAGCAAAATATTTCATGCATAATAACAAAATACTCAATAATGAATATAGATATGAGTTACCATTCTTGAACAAATATTTATGCCAACAAGATCCTTCAAGGAACAGGAATTCTGTTGGCACATTCTTGGTTCTATTGCAGCCCAATTGGCTTCAATTTACATCCAAAACAGTCACATGTGAAACTGAACCACCTGAAATGGAAAATGGTAATCCTTACACAAATTGCCTATATTTCGATATCATTCATTGTAGGAACAGAATGTGAATATTTAAAAAGAATGAAAAGGATTTCTCTGGAGGAGTTACTATTATTTCATTTTTAACACTTGAACAAATTTGTACAAACACCTACACACTTGAATGGGCATTACTGGTGACAGTTTGAACACTTTGAAGCGCTGTGACTCCGTTTGATTCCACCACTTATTTATATCCCCCCCCCCCCCCAACTAACAGATTGACTTCAGTTGGCAAAAAAAAAAAAAAAAACTAACGTAAATGGAGTCTTAAGGGAAGGATTTCCTCAAAGGAATAAAGGATAAATTTCGCTGATTTCATTTCCTACTGATTTTCTGGTGACTGATGCATACAGCAGTGCCGACCGTATTAGATATACAGTACCCGCCACTAATAAAATCACTGGATTATAAAACCAGCCGCTTTTAAAAATTAAATCTGGAAGAACAGAATCATTGCAATACCAAAACATGTTAAAACCATCATTTAATAAAATCACTGTCGCCGTTTTATAAAATCAAACTTTTGGACATCATATGTAAAAAATTGTTAAAGAAGCACCAAGAAGTTAAGGAATCGTTATCAGAAGATGAAGAATTCTCAGAGTCAAATTTACCTTTTCAATATATGTCAGAAAACTCATGATAATGTATGATGCACTTTAGAGCAAAGAAGAAAATATAAAGTTGAGCGTTACAAAACACTTTGTAAACTCTCAAACGATATAGAATCTTTGCTCTCCCAATTATGTTAAGCACAAACAACAATACGCCTATATTTTCATATCCTTGTGCAAATAATAAAAAAAGTATACCTCATGTTTAGTTAAAATGATAACCGTATTTTGAAATATTTAAAACAGAAATAAATGAAGTAATTCAATTCATTTTTAGAGTATTTAAACTTCAAAACCTTCCATTTTTTTTAATGTAGAGGTAAACCGGTTAACAAAATCAGCCGCTTTATAAAATCAAATGTCCTCAGAACGAATGTGATTTTAATAAGCGGCGGACACTGTAATGGGTTCTTTTTTTAAACTTCAGTACTTATTTCCGTATAAAATAAATTACTTTCCCAGTTTAATTATTGATTTGTTCTAACAACTTACAATTACGTAAAAAAAATACTGGTTACTTGTAAAAATCGGTACCGATAAAGAAAATTAATTAAAAAGGAAACTACGTGCGATTAAAACGTAAATCTTTTGTTTCGATTCTCACCTCAAAACGGTCTTTTTTTTCACAAAGTTTATAACTACGTGCGCACCTTTTGTTGCTGTAAGAATATTGCGAGGATTTTCAACTTCCCTCCAGTAAGATTGCTCCAGTTATCTGAATTTTCAAATTCTGCACTGCACAAGCAATACATACCTCATTAAGTTGTCAAGAGTACACACAGTGCAATTATTGTTTAATTGAATTATTTTCTCTAAATGATTATTCTAAAATTGTTTTTTTATTGGTCGATTCTGTTAAAGCGAAGACATTCTTGTCGATTGGTATCTCTCGGCTACCATTTTATTTACTAGAAATGCACTGCATTTCCAGCTTTCCTTCTGTTTTAAAGAAATATTAGATTGTCAGGGAAAGAACGTAGGACATTATTTATTTTGAGGAGGATTGGCATATCGCGTTCTTGTCTGTAGCGGTTAAACTACTAGAGCCGGCCCTGTGTTTAAGAGATATTGCGAAAAAAATTGCTTTTTTTAAACTTTGATCTTCTTAATCAAAATTTTTTACTCCCCCTGGATCGATGCGGATTTTTGCCATTTCATTTAAAATGATGTCCCAAAAGTCTGTACCAATTTTCAGCTCTGTGCGAATTTTTCCAAACTTTCACTTTTTTTTTCTTTGAGCAATCACGATTGCTTATTGTTCTCACTTGACAGTTTTGATGTGCTATGATTTTATATTTCCCCTGCCAGCACCACCGTCGGCCGGCCGCCTCACGATGCTGCTTCTATAGTGAAAACCGTCTCCAGGTTGCATCTATATCCTACACACACACACCTACACTTACATACACACACACACACACCTACACTTACATACACACACACACATACATGCACCTACACACATATACACACCTACACAAAAGCACACACGCATGCACACACACGCACATACACGCACACACACATATGCACAAAACACACACACTCATGATTACGAAAAACATAATTTGAATTCAAGACGTCAAAATTCAAATTATTATTATTTTTTTTTTAAACAATCACACTTGCTTAATGTTCTTACTTGACTGTTTTTGGCCGTGCTATGATTTTATTTTCCCCCCAAACCCCTCTGCCAGCACCACCGTCGACCGGACTCACGATGCTGCTCCTCTAGCGAAAACAGTCTCCAGATTGTGTCCATATCCTAGACACATATACACACACACGCATGTCTGCACACACACACACACACATACACACACACTCATGCCTGACCACAGACACAAACGCCTACACACATACACACACGCCTGCACACAGACACAAACACGCACCTACACACACACACTCACACATATACCCACACACACGCCTGCACACAAACACACCTACACACTCACACTCACACACATACCCACACACACATAGACGCATGCCTGCACACACGCAAAAAGTACACGTGATTGCGAAAAACATAATTTGAAAAGATGTCAAAAATCAAATTATTTTTTTTTCGCGTCGTCTACTGCACCCTGCCAAACAAGATTAGAGTCATCTCTTTTATGCTGAATCATTATTTCAATGTTTTGCCAGCTGTCATAGTGCCTGTGCACTTTTTTTTCTTCTATTACTTGTTTTTCTAAAAACTTGTACGTCCATTTATTTTATGAGAAGCGTTGTTTATATACAGGGAAAATGGTCATTTTGTCTTGCGCGTGACGCCTCACATATTTCATTAAAATAATAATGAACAACTTTTTTTTCTACTTTACAAATTTCAAACTTATGTATGATTTCCTAAACAAAAAATTTCGTCATTACCCTTCAAAATTAAAATCTTTTTTAAGGAAAGGTATAAACCGTCAAGTGCGGGACAAAGCGTTGAATGGCCCTATTCTATTCAAATTCAGCCTCTTTTCAGTATTTATAGTTGTTGTTATTTTGTAACTAGAAAATCGTCCGTCAAGGTAAAACGGGTGAAAATTGCTTCTACATTTGAACGAAGCCATTGCCTATTTGGTGATATTTTGATAGTTGAAATTGTAACCCTTACTCCAGTGGATGAACCCTAAACTCCAGTAGGTAGCGTCGTTCATTTTTGACCATTTTTTCGTTTCTTCATTCCCCTAAAATGACACAGTCTTACCAGTAAAACAAGTTAGTAAACGGATCAAGTTCAGCCTTGTCGCAATAAAGCCATTCCCTGCATGTTAAACATGACCAAAACATATTATCAAATGATCATGCCGTGGCGCGAGTTTCATTGTTGAAACTCGCGGGTTACTCGATCATTGGCTATTATATATATGAGGATGCTTTTTTAATATTTCTTTTTTGAAAATGATACTGGTGGCCGCATTTCGGAAGCTCCCCCCCCCCTCCTTGGTGACGGCCCAGCCCCCATCTACCCTCTGGCTGTAGCCTATGCGTGCAGAAGGGCTGATGAGGCTGTCTTTTGCGAATTTGTGTTATTCCAAACACATAGGTGCAGCATTTATATTTGACGATATAACTAATCAGCCCGAAACATGACCGGCCCATCGGCGGTATCCACAACTTTAACTATTAATACATACAGGGACGCTGACACTCTGAGGGTGTTGTGGTACTCGAGTACCAACCTCTCTCAATATTTGCGGATGCTGAGCACCCGCAAGAAAGTCACCGAGATTGAAATATGAAGAACAATAACCAGACTGTGAAAAGCAGGTACACAGTAGAAAAATGGAAGCAATAATCAACCAAATTGAAAGATTTTTACGTCACTGGAGGTAAAAAAAAAATGAGACATCTCCCAAAATGCTACAGTTTGCAAAAGTGTACAGAAAACGTTATTGCCGAATAACAGAAACATGTCTTCTTTGAACTAACAGCACCCTAGTAAGATAATAAATATTCTTATCTCAACTTAAAAAAAATGCAGCTTTTTAAAATTCCTGAACCCATGTCATAAGAGGGATGCTTACATGCGTGGAGGAGGGGGAGTTGGGGGTCCTGATTCCTTAGTTTTCATGGTTCGGTGACTACACTTCAATATTTATTGCTCTTGTCTGGATAGGATATATTTGCTACTTTGCTTAAAACATTGTGTGTTTTTTTTTTTTTTTTTTTAACTTAGTTTTTTGGGCCGTGGTAGCCCGATCGGTAGGGTGTCGGATTCGGGGCCGGAGGGTCCTGAGTTCGAACCTCGATGGTCGAAGATCCACCGTCGTCATTAAAGGGGACTGGGCGACGTTAAATAGGCTCGTGGTCTCAATGTCCTCCAAGTGAAACGATACCTCTGGGGGTGCTAGCACCAGGTAGCCATTAGCTCCTGAACTAGTTCTAAATTCTCATTAACCGTACGATCAGGTGATGGTGCCGCCATCTATCGGTATAAAAAAAATAATGGATTCAAGGCACTTAGTATGCCGTCCTCGACAGAAATACAGTTGTAGTCAGTTGTGACTCGGAATCGAACTTAGTTTTTTTGTGCCCTGGTGCTTTGAAGACATCAGGGAGTACTCATTCCCCCAAAACAGTAATGGCGCACTGAATGCCATGAAAACCCTTAGAAAATGAGAGTCTCTCACACGTTCCAAAATCCCTTTAAAATTTTCAATGGAGCAGTTTTTGCGCCATGCAGCTGCCTCTTTTTGTTCCTTGCAAAGCAACGACATTACTGGTTTCTTCAATTCTTTTCAATCTATCCTTCTCCTGGAAAGCTTCCAGTATTGCTTTATCTATATATATAAAAATGAATGTTTGTCTGTATGTCATCCATGAACTCAAAAACTACCCGGCAGATTTGGCTGAAACTTTCACCCTTTGTTATTTTTGGTACTGGGAATGTTTATAGACCAGTTCGAAAAAATCCGATCGATAGTTCCTTTTTTATTCCAATTTAAGTCACAATCCATTGGATAAATACGAATAAAATGATCGGCTGCAGAAATTAATTCGCGTGAAACATCTCATTGATAAGAAGTTAGCTGTTGCCATTTTTCTTGAGTTTGAACAAATAAATTCTTTCTTTATTGTTTTATGACTTTTCATGCAACGGGGGGATTTAAAACTTTTTCTGTTTGATATTTTTAGCGATGGATTGATCTTGCAAACTGCGTGAGTACAAAATTTGAGTATAGCACGGTTTCACTCGATACCTGGACCGATTATTATGAAAATTGCTATATATATATATGTATTTTTCCACGGAGAAGGTGCATCATATGCTCATTGAAGCCACTCGCCACCAGGTGACACTGCAGAGTAGCAACTTTCACCCCGTTCAACCGATTGTCATGAAAATCAGTATAATGATGTATTTTTTTGTTGGCGTAGCAACGCGCGTCGGGTACAGCTAGTGTTGCATATTTTTAAGTCTTATGCTAAAAATCACGCATTTTGTGATACACTGGAATTAGAAGCAGGCTCAGATCTATACCTTTAACCCCGCCCCCCTCTTTCCGCAACAAAAGCTGTGCGGAATCTCCCCAAAGGCCAGCAATGTATATTTGTAACGTTAATATGTTTTGGTGCTGTTTTTTTTTCATACTTTTCTTCAATTTGTTGGGCTCCGTAAGGGCGTACATCGAAGAGGAAAGACCAAGAGCGTGAATCTCTCTCTGTGTTATTGCGCTATTGCGTCAACTATAATGTAACATGTAACGCGTTCAAATTCTGTTCTTTCTTACTGCACGTAAAGTTTACTGTTTGCAAAACTGCGAACTCAAGAAATGTATTGACTGGTTTTTTATCGAAGGTAATATGATACTGTGTTTGTATTAAAGTTGTAAGTTTTTAAAAAATATTATTTGTCATATTTATGGATTGAGCACCATAAGAACTTTGCTATCGTTAGAAAAATCGCAAATCTTTTATAGAGGATTTTTTCTCAGTATGATTAAAATTGTGTTTTGTAGTTGTAAGCTATATTTCATGGGAAAGTAAACATGTAAAATTTGTTATGCCCGTCTTTCCCTATAAATTACTAAAGACAGCATAAGTAGTTTGGCCTTGTTTTTTGTTTAGATCCTACCGTGCTTATGAAGCCAATTTTCATAAAAGTGTTAAACCTTGTTAAGAATTCGTTTTGTTGAAAAGTGCTGGTGACCCTTTAGAGTAAATAAATAACTTTCTGCAAACACAAAATCCTAATTTCAAACTTTTGTGCTTAATATTTTGCCAAACTGAATACTTTGAGTGTATGCTATCACTTAGCAGTGATGCTAATACTGTTTTTGCTTATCCTAGCAGATTCATTAAATTTTGGATTTTAGTGTAATTTTAACAGAAAAAAAAAGTAATCGTTAAGAGTTTGTTGCATGAAGGTATACAAAAACAGAGCTGTAAGATGCAAAGTTTTGGAGTGAAAATACACTGAAGCATAAAATTGCAAGTTTTTCTCCTTTTCAATATTTGTAATTTTTTCCACACATGAAGCTGGAAGGGGAATCTCCTACCGGTTTAAAAATTTTACTTCCAGCTCTTGCACTTAAATCTATCAACAATATGATTCTTACGTATATAATTCTGGTTTTTAAGTTTAAGTTATGTGATTTTTCGAAGATTTTCTGTGAAACTCAGAATTATTTCTTACAGAATCTGTAACTTAGATTTTCATCTGCACAAATTGGGTTCTGAAAATAAAAGAATGTTGGGAAGAGATGGTAACAGATACTAAAGAGTAAGTAGTTTTCCTTTCTTTTAAGTGTTCAGGACCAATTTCATGTTTGGAATGGAAGGTGCTGAAATTCCTAGCACTTTTTCAGTACTATCTTATACTTGTACCTTGCAAAAGAACTACGCACTATATGCGTAGTTCTTTTGCTTTCAGAGAAAATGAATCTGCAATATAATTCTCGTGATTTTTCAGAAACTTTTTTGTGAAATTCAGAAAGAATTTTTTCTTACAGAATCTGTACCTTAGATTTCCTTCTGCACGAACTGGATTTTGTCTCTTTCTGAAGATAGAATGTTTGGAAAAGAAGCAATGGCAACAGAAACTAAAGAGTAAGTAGTTTTCTTTTCCTTTTAAGTGTTCAGGACATTCTTTAGGTTCTGTTGGGATAATTTGGGTACAAAAATGACCTACTTTGAACTTTGCAGTTCTGTAATAAATTCACACATAGATATTTTTCTCTTTTTTTTTGTCTCAGCTTAGCATTATGACTTTTAAGAATAGTTTTCTACGAATTACATGTTAATAGACCCATTTCCATATAAATGGCAAACATAACTTTCACTATATCCAAATTACCCCATGGATGGGGGAATTCGGGTACAGTAATGGTTATAGAACAAAGCTTGGTTTTAATAACAATCTTGCTTAATATTTTCAAACTCAGGCTGAATGTAGGTATGATAAAAATAATGGGATAGTATGAATACTATTTTTACTTCCTTTTACAAAAAAGGAAGTATTGTATTCGTGAAAAAATTTTCACTCAAAAATCGGCCTTCATTTTCCTTTTTCTCACCCCCGAATTAATGTTGAGTTTTTTTTTCGACCCGACCACACGTGGATATATGCCTAGGAACCTACAGATCTCCGAAATATCCATTTTGACGAATTTTTTTGTGACATCCTTATGTACGTATGTATGTACGTATGTGTGTACGTATCTCGCATAACTCAAAAACAGTATGTCCTAGAAAGTTGAAATTTGGTACTTAGACCTAGTGGGGCCTAGTTGTGCACCTTCCCTTTTGGTTGCATTTGGATGTTCCTAAGGGGGTCTTTTGCCCCTTTTTGGGGGGAAATCATTGTTAATTGCAATGTAAACTCAAGTGGTGTTATAATTTGTCGGACACTTGGCGATATATCACCAGTCTTTTGGTCGCCAAGTTTTGTCGCCAACTTGGCGACAATTTGGCTATTTTTTTTAAATTTGGTTTCAATTTGGCCACAGTTGGTGATATTTAGAGAGTAAACTATTGAATGACATTAAAATTGCCACTAATGGGGAAATGACATTAAATTGGAGTAAAAGGAAGTCATGTGATGCACACATCAGCTCGTTTTCAAGTATTAAGATGGATTTTAGACTGACACTAGCACTTGTAGCCAGAAACTCATGTAACGCTTCAGTTATCTAAATGACCATGTTTACTAAAATTTGTGATTCTCAGTCTTAGACTGGAATTATAGATTACTTGCTAAATAATTTTTTAGGTATTGAGCCAAATGTTCGATATTCTATCACTCTTTCACTCGTAAAAATATCAATGCCTGTCATGACATGTTGTAAAGGGATGTTACTCTGACAATTTCAAAAGCTTAAATACAATGATTTTCTACAGTTAGAAATCAGTGGGATTAAACTTTGAACCGTTTGGTACCTAGAGCTCGACTCGGAAACCTGTAGCTTGTGAACCGGATATGGATCATTTTTGAACTGGGCCAGGACTCTTGAGTATTTTAATGAAATTTAAAAAATATCTACAAGAGTGCCGGAGTTGCATAATATAGACGAACGCGCGAACGGTGTTTGCAGAAAATTTTTGGCTCTGCAGAAATTTTTTTTCAAACTGCTAACGTGTTGATTCAAAAAAAAAAATTTTTTTTTTTTAAAGGGAGTTTTTAAGAAAATCCCAGTTTATTTCTGTTAAAGCCTTTCTCCAAAAGCGTTTTAAAGCACATGTGTAAAAAATATAATGGTTTTGGCAGTTTTCTTCAGTTGGTGAAAAATAAGCAAGCTATATGTTATTGTAAAAAAAAAAAAAAATTAATGATTTAAAGCACTTGTTTTTGTCTCTTTCATATCTGAATATAAATTTAGTTTTTTTTTATTGAATTGTGAGTTTGGAAAATTTTCTGCAAATAATTATTTTGCCTGTTAGGATTTGTGTTTGCTGAAAGCTTTTCATTTTATCTAAGTCTGAAGAGTGCCATCTTTCAATGTTCTGAGTTTTATCTTTCATGTTAATTCAATCTTCATATTTCAAAATAGATAATTTTCTTTGAAACAATAACTTTGTTCTAAAATGCTTTCTTCATACACTTTACGCCTAGATTCCCAAGATCAACATGTTTCTCCTTACTGACGCATGCGCAATTGGGGGAAATCGTTTCCACAGAAACCAGACACACAAAACTCTCTTTTTCTTCTCGTCTCGAGCAATCCCTGTTGTCGACGATTCCTAATGACTTTATATGTTTGTCCGAATATGATTTTAGCTGTATCGCTCAAAATAAATTTATAGTTCTGGAAAGGATACATAAATTTTTCAATAAAATACAAAGTTTTAGGAAGAAATATTTTATTAAAAAAATTACATGCATGTCGGGCTATAGAATTTTCAAGGCCAGATTTGGGCCACTTTTGGCTCAAGTTTGAAGACCTCTGTCACAAACCAAAAACAAATTAAAAAAATATTTCTGAAAAGCTACAGCAAAGCTCTAATGTTATACAAAAGAGGTAGTATCAAAGAAATATAAGAAAAAGCTAGGAAAGTTTTGAGCATTATATTTAAAATTTCAAAGAAAAAAACTTTTTTCTTTGAAGATTTATAAAAGACAGGTATCTGTAAAATGACTCTGTTCATTGTTTTATTTCTTCTCACAGGCTGTGGTAGCCTAGAAAACCATCAGTACATTCTGATAAAAAATGTTTTTAAAATAATTTAATTTTTGCCATGAGTGTGAAGGTATTCTCAGCTTTATTGAGAAGTTTGTTACCTTGATTAGCTTGGTTATTATTAATATGAAACTGCAACATCTTGATGCATGGTTAGCCAGCTGTTTGGTATATGCGTGCATATTTTCCCTTATCCTACACTTTACATAATGTTTTTAGTTTAGAATTTTAATTTTAAGTAGCATTTGGCACATGTTTATTAGTTTTATGACAGATATTATGCGGCTTTACTTAAGACTGTTTTAAAAGTCTTTTCAACTGTGTTACAGACTGCTAAATATTATATTACGGGATTATTAATAAACTTAGTGCTAGTAACTTTTTTCTTTTCTGAAGAGCAACATTTTAAAAGAGTAAGCAAATAACTTTTGTTTAATGCAAAAAAAAAAGAATGTAAAAAGATTGTTTTGGGAAATTTACCTATACTTGGGGAAAACCTAACCTGGCAGCATCATAATGCTGTGATTAGGATCTATGTCACAATGCTGCCAGGTTAGGTTTGCCCCAACTGTAATAATTTGCTGTATACACAAAACTAACATGGCTATTAACAATAGCATTTACTTCAGCATGATGAATGTAAGTGAATTTTAGAGCTAAAGCCTTGATTGAGTAGCTAAATAAGATTTGGTAACCATCATCTGTAAAGTTTCAAAAGCATTTTTAATAAACTAAGTTTTTATGCAAAATTGAAAAATGTATATTGTACATTAATTTTAACAAAAGTGGATTGATGTCTGTAACCTTGAATTATTTCCGAGACCAGCAGGATCTTTCGTAGCAACCCTGGTCTGACTTTCTGTAGCATTGCATCCTTAAACTTACCTCTGTTTTCATCAGTTAGAAAAAAATTATTCACTTGCAAATATTTTTGTTTTCAAGAATGCACATCTGTGCATTTATTTAGTTCACTAAAATCAAAAATATTTAAATTGATATTTTTATACAAATATAAATATAAAAAGTTACCAAAATCCCCAGTCATTGGCACCTGATACCCCAGTGATTGACACCTTGCGATCCAGTAATTGGCGCATGCTAATAGAACTGGAAAATCACTTTATTTTTCACTTTTGGATTACATACAAACTTTATCATCATAAGAAACATAATTAATGTTGATTTAAAGTAGGTAATTTTGACATAATTTAATGTTAAATCACACATCTTGACCTTGAAAAAGTATTTTAGAGAAATAAAAATAACTTTGAAGTATATCGCAGTTGAGTTGCATGGAAAAAAATGTTGGGATTATTGCTGTTTCATTAGTCGGTATGCAGTTTCGATTTTACGAATTATAGCTATCTCCATAGGAAAAAGATCACTGACCCGATGATTCTAAGGGACCATAAAAAATGAATCGATTCTCTACAGTCGCAATATCTGACTGATGGAAAAATATTTGTTTTTTTTTATTGTTTCTCTTAAAAATTTAGCACTATATTCTGTATGATTCAAATCAATAGTAGAACCCATATAATATAGTTGCTACAAAAATATCAGGAATCAAACTAGTTACAAATTATGCAACACATTAGTGTTTATAGGCACATGTGCCAATTACCGGAGACTAGCAAAACTGAAGCACCACTAAATGGCATCCATCATTATTTCAAAAATCCAAAAATGGACAAAATATACTTCTACACACTCAAAGTAACACCTTTCAATGAAACAAAACTTTTAAAAACGAAAATTTAAAATGTATTTTGAGTCGGAATTTAAGGGATTGATGCACATGATTCCCTTAAGCCAGAGAAGAAGCTTTTGCAGCAAAAATGGCTGATTTGACACAAGCCACAATTGTTTCTCTTTCCTATACACTGCTACCATTTAGTAACATGAATTGAAGTTATAATCTTTAAAGTAAATGTACACTCAGTTGGTATATAGCCTTCTACTTTTAAAAGATTGAATTTGAATCATATTTTAGGATGTTTTTGTTGGAAGTGCCAATCACTGGTGACCTGCCAATCACTGGGGATGCTACCCTAGTAATGGATTGAAGAAGTTTATAAACTGAAGTAAAGCAGCAAAAAGTTAATCTTATGAATTGAGATATTCTTAACACTTTCCCCCCTAATTTTTAAAATCTTCTGTGATTTTGCAACTATCTACAAATAAGTTGTGTAAAATGACTTTTAGAAAGAAAAAAAAATCTCCAAGAAATTAACTTGTCATTATTATTTTGATGGTTACATCATGTTCTTTACTATCTTTTTCAGTGACTAATTTTTTCGCCCCTGGAATAGTTTCTGTTTATACTATAAGTTGATGAACTTCTCAGTCATTTTGATGCAAAACCTCTCTTTTGTTTCAGGAAGTGCTGCGCTGTTTCGGGCAGATGGCCTGCATCATATTCACAACAAGATCATCTTGCACTGTGAACCTCAAGTCCCAGATCACTTTGCTCAACCTAAGCAAGAGGATTCCGAAAATGGAAGATTTTGGGATCTCAAGAGTGTTGAGCAGCAAGAGTAAAGCTTCAACTGTAAGTTATCGTTGTTGTTCTTTCAAATGTGTTTTTGATTCATTTTTTAAAAGCATATAAAGAGTTTTCTACTGCACAACATCTTCAATTAACTGAGAGAAAGCTTAAATCCTATGCCTTCTGATACTTTTATGACACAGTAAAATATTTTTATGGCAAAAAAGAGCCCAAAACTTAGTGTGGCATACGTGGCAACTTTAACAGATTACCAGGGCCCGAGTAACTTAAAAAGGAGGCCCAAGGCCCACAATAATTTGGAGGGCCCCTGAAGGCTATTATTTTAAAAATGTGTGTATTTTTTGTACAGTTGTAATGCTATGCATAATTCTTTAAGTAATTTGGGGCCCCTTAGGAGAAGGGGGCCCCAGGTCCAGGCCTAGTAGGCCAGTGCGGTAATCAGGCCCTGCAGATTACACATAATCACTTCAATTTTACACACTTCAATTTTACACACTTCAATTACACTTCAATTTTTTGCAACTACTTGGTATTGGCTGAGTATCTGATCAAAATTTGGCCGAGTACCAAGTACTCGGCAAATTGGCCCAGTTGGCCGAGTACTCGGTACGTCTCTACAAATAACATTATTAAACTCCTGTCCTGGGGAACCCTTCTATTGCGGACAAAAGATTTTGTCCCGTTAGTGTCCGCATTAGAGGGGTTTTACTGTAGTAAATGAGCCTGTATTAGGTTCTGAGTATTTAGTACAAAATCATGATTCAGCCACTTCTTTTTTTTTTAATTCTTTATTTTTAACTTTATCAATATTGAATTATGAACTAATGTGTTGTAAAACAGCCTAATTTTGCATTATGTAGTTTATGTTTGTGATTTTAGAGCAATGAGTATTGTGTAGTAGTAAGCCAAAAATAGTTATGTTGTAAAAGCTGTTGTGTACATAGTTTGTTTATTGTTTCCTGTGAAGTTACTGGTAGTAAAAAAACCACCAATATTTTTAGAAACATTTAGTTTATACTTTAAGGATTATAAATATATGCTTTGATTGCTGTTTTTCTTTTCTTTTTTTTTAATGTTTTTTCAAAATTTCGTGTTTTTTTTCTTCAAAATGTTTAAGAAATCCAAGTTTGAGCTAACGATAACTGCATCATTCACTAGATATATTTTCAATTTTTCCCCCTTATTCTGCATGTTTTGAACATTCTAGTGAAAAAATCTTTGTGATATCATGAAAATTACCAGAGACTTGAATTTTTTTGCTTTAATTACATCATTAGCGCAACATTTCTCGGAAAAGCAAAAACACATTTCGACACATTTTCGGAAATTATTATCTCAAAAAGTATTCAAGATATCAGCGATAAATTTTGCAGGGTTAGTAGTGATGGTGAATAGAACAAATGAAAAATATATCATTAAAATCTGAGACCATGAGTTTCATTTTTACTTTCTTCTATATCTAATATATAGAAGAAAGTATTGGATTCGTGCAAATTTTCGAATTTCGAATTTTGACGGATTCGAACGTTTTGAGGTGTGCTGAGTCCATTTCGACTATTTTTGGAAAATGTCTGTCTGTCTCTGTGTGTGTATGTATGTGTGTATGTGTGTGTGTCACGTCTGTGTGTGACCAGTTTTTTGTGGCCGCTCTACAGCAAAAACTACCGCACGAAATCGAACGAAATTTGGTACACATATGTGCCCCTATGTGAACTTGTGCCCATTGGTTTTTGGCGCGAATTCCTCCAAGGGGGGTGGAGCAATGGGACGTTTTTTGAGTTACGCGTGCTTGCTATTCCTCAGGAAGTAACTGGTGGAATCAAACAAAATTTGGACCATATGTTGCCATTAACAGGAACAGGTGCTGATTCAATTTTGGTGGCAATAACTCAAACGGGGGTTGAGCTATAGAACGTTTTTTGTCGTCAATTGTGACTGCTGTATCTCAAGAAATAATGAACGGAATGAAAGAAAAATTTATCGGCAAGTAGACCTTAGTGGGTATAAGAGCTGATTTTATTTTGGTGTCAAAAACTGAAAAGGGGGTGGCGCAATCGAATGTTCTTTTTTTTTCATTGTGAGTGCCATTTCTCAAGAAGTAATGCTATGTTCTGGATGAAATTTGGAATAAATGTGAATCTATTTGTAAATAGGCGTTGTTTCAATTTTGGCGCCAATCGCTCCATGGGGGTCTGATTTTTTTTTTTTTTTGTGTTAATAAAAATAGCTTTATAAATGCAACAATAAGAAAGATAAATTACAATATTCTCGTCTGCTTATTTCATGTGATTTTAATTTTCGGGAGATAATCGGAAATGTTATCGCAATGATTTAAAATTAATAACTGTTGCCATTTTATGTTTGTTAACAAATAAAACATCTAATTAATTCAAGCAAGGCTTTTAAAATAACTTTCAAGTCGTTCTTTGCTTTGCTTTTGCGGGAATTCAGGAATTCGGACGGTCGGCAAGTTTTTTTTTTGCTGGGAATATTGCATTCTTTTCAAGCATAGGGATTGATCAGAATTCACAAGAAAGATATAGAAGAAAGTTTCGTGATGGCCACAACATACTAGTTGTTTGTGGCAGGATGATTTGATATGGAATGACCCTGTTATTATTTTGAATTTTTGTACTTGAGCTTTACTGTACAGGCTTGCTTATTCAGTTTCCGCTGAATATAAAGCTTGCAAATAGTGTCAAATTCCAACATTTACCTCCTGTTAGTATGGAATAGAAAATGCATTTCTTTCAAATACAGTAGAAGACCGTTATAACACACACCTTGGGACAAGAGCTTTTGCGTTATACAGGTTTTTGCGTTATATAAATCATTTCACAAATTTTGAGACTAATATTCAGAATATATCTATATATTAGCACTTCAGAATGAGTTTTATCTGCAATGAGTATTAAAGCACCAATATTACAATTTGTCATTCACAAATAAATATGTTTCACAATCAAAATCCTGCACTTCTGCTAGCTTCATGGTTTGCATAACAGTTGCATTTTCAAGAGCCATCTGGTATTTTCTATTTACTGTGAATATTAATTGTCATTTAAAAGCTTTGAAATAAGATGAAATTTCAAAATTTAATTTGCCTAACAATTTTTATGTTTGCAAAGCAAAACAGAGGGATTTTTTAAACTTCAAAACCTATTGTTTACTTCTGAAAAGTAGTGCAGTTTATAGAGAATTGCGTTATACAGGTCGGCGTTATAACGGCCTTCTACTGTATCTCAAAAACTCATTTCTACAGATACTGCTTACCTTTCCACTGCAGAATAAGAGACCGATGTTGCGAGTTCAGGAAATGAATCACAAGTTAAAAAATAAATAGATAGAGTTTGATGGAACGTGAATGATGTATTTCATAATTCATCGCCAAGTTTATGAATTTTTATATTTCCCCTTTTTTTTTGTCAGTGTTTTTAATTCTCTCTGATCTCAATTTAAAAAAGAAAATAATTTCATAAAAGTTTCACTGCTAATTTTGAAAAGTTCCTCAATGGTTTCAGTTAACCCTTTAAATGCATATCGGTTCTTTTTGGAAAAGGAAGAAAATCAGAGTAAAATAATGATTAAAAAAAAGAAACCCCTGCAAAAAGGTACTTTTATTTATTTGATTCCTTTTTTTTTTCTAATAGTTTGGGAGTGATTGAATGAAATGGATTTATCAAAAAAATTTTGCTTCAATTTAAGTTTGCGTTCACATTTTCAATGGTACCGATGTACACTACCAAGTTACGGTTCTTTCAAGGAAATGGGGTTTGGGATGATATGGTCTTAGTCCATCTCTGGCAGTGGCGGATCCAGCCGATTGTTTTGGGAGGGGCCATCCGAAATTTTTGAACTAACTCCCCAGGGTCGAATTGAGTTTCATGCCGCCCCTAGGCAAATTTGAAATCTGCCGCCCCCTCCCCCCTAAAAGAAGCAAAATATCCTTAACTCAAAAAAACGTAAAAAAGTGTTCCCCAGGTTTAAACTGTCAAACTTATGAAGAAATGATCGCGTTTCACATTCTGAGGCGCCCCGATGAAATGATCACAGTGATCTCCCAAAAAATTTTTTATTCGGCAAATTTTGTTCACGATTCGGCAAATACCATGATTGAAAAACATTTGACTTTCATAAGATGTGTGAAAGTAATCACTATTAAATGACAAGAAAAGATTGTCTCTGTGGAAAATGAAAGAATGCTAATATTTTACTTTCAAGAATAACAATTTAATTCAAATGTGTATTATAATAGCAAATTTGCCGCCCCTGAGAAGTTTGCCGCCCTAGGTAACTGTCTACTCTGCCTATTGGGAAATTGGACACTGATAACTCCCCAGAAATTTTATTAAAATGAAGTTTTAAAACTCAATTTTCGGGGTAACGAGCATTAGGTGAGGGGGTGGATTTAGGAATCTCCCTCGTAACTGTTTTAAAATTTAAATTTCCGAGTAATTTTTGAAAATTAGGAAACTAAAAACGCATTTTGTCTATTTTTGATGATGTATGGAGAAAGGTCAGGTTTCGAGTGCTGGTCCCAAAATATTTTTTGAAAATAAAGCTTAGAAACCAAAATATTCTGTTATTATACATTGAGAAGTTAGAAGAGGAGGGGTGCCCTTCTAACTCTTCAGCTGTCCAGCCTAAAAATGCACCTTTAGGTAATGTTTGCTTACGTTTAAGGAAGTGTGAAGGTGCTTAGAATCCTTCCTTCCTGGAAATATTTTGTCTTTGAGGCTCTAAAAATTCGATTTTTAACTATATTTATACATATTTTAGAAAGGGAGAGAAGATTCGTACAAGAAAATTCCTACAATCACAAGGCTTTGGGAGGGGCCATGGCCCCCATGGCCCCCCTCTAGATCCGCCCCTGATTTTGGGGGGGGGGGGCAATGAGCTAAAAAATGTTGGGAGCCATAGCTCTAAATTATCCAGAAGCTTAGCTTTGTTAGTATAGTATGTGTTAACCTATTTCAGAGTAGGCATTTGTCTTCTGCACCAAGGTTCTGACCGGCTGTGGATTTTGGAGGTGCGGAAAATCATCAGCCCCCATGTTATATGATTATATGGCATGTAAAAGATCTTTTGGGTATTTGTTTTGTTTGATTGCCCTGGGCAAAATTAAAGTCTAGTAGAGTTTCGCATCCAAGAGAGCCCAGGTGCGTTCATCTGTTGGGAAACTGAGTATCAAAGTTATCCGTGCCTCAATGGTGGTACATGAAAGCGAGGATGTAAATTGCACTAGGTCTTTAAAATGTTAAAGTAGTCTAACATAGCAACATTAGAAGAAAAAAAATCAGATTAGTGTTATTTTACATCAAATTTCATCAAGTTTATGTTTTATTTTCGAAAACTTGTGTGTTTGGTCATTTCATAGGTTTGTTTCCATTTGAGGACATTATTTGTAAATTGCGGATTTTTTTTTTTTTTTTTTTTGAATTCTATTTTTTGTTGTTGAATTGTGTCACTTCTGTGTCTAATTCTTTGCAGTAGCGCTTATCTTTGCTATAGTTGAAGCTTGCTAACATTTTTTTTTTGCCTCCATTAAATGAAAAACAAATTATGTCTAACTCTTCTGTTCTTCTTTCAGATTCTCTACTTGTGTATGAAACTAAACTCGCTTCCTTCTGTTTTTGATGCTGGATGCTTGTCGGGTGGATGTGTTTCCTTCAGCTGTTATAAGATATAATCAGAAGGGTGACCTATGAGCCCTTGGCTGCATTCTCTATGAGTTGATAACTCTAAAAAGACACTTTAAGGCTGATGAAAGAATTTCTAGATTAATCATATATTTGATAACTTCATCACAGTGTTTAGGTAAGAATATATTTGTAAGGGCAACGTTATATTGAACTTGTAATATCTTTTCTTCATTTGCTTGTTTTGTTACTAAATAATTAAAAAAAAATTATTACTGTACAATATTTACAAAATATATCCTGCATGTATTTCTGATTTCGGTTATAAGGAACGAGGAACTATTTTTTTCAAAACTTAGTAGTCTTGAAGTGTTACTTTGTGCTTCAGATTTTTAAATTCTTCAGCATTATAAAAGGGATTATTATCTAGAACCGAAGTGTTTATTAAAATCAATCAATTTCAAGTCAGTTTATTTTTTACTTATTTATTTATTTTTCATACATTGATCAAAATCCTTTTTTAACGCGGACCCTGTCATTCTTCTTGGAACTTCTAAATTTCATAAGTTCTGCCATTTTTTTTAGTCAGTACAGCAACAAGCTTTCTTGAGAAATTTTGGTTTTGGATCTTGGGATATTGAATTGATCCTTTTGATCTATGTATCCCTCTGCTTATGCAACCTGAAAATTCAATTTTTTAAACTTTAGCCAGTGGCCAGTAGAAGACAAATTTAATTAGTTGATTATTAGTAGCCACTTTCTCCCCAACTAAGTTTTTCTTCTGTCTTTAATTTGAAACCATCAGGTTGAGACACTATGCTAAAAGTTGGTGTGAAGAAACAAAAGGAAACTTAAAAATTAGTTTTCTTCAACCCTTAAGTCTTGTTAAACTAGTATAATGTGGCCATCACGAAACTTTCTTCTATATTTTTCCTTTTTCTGATCCCTCCCCATGCTTGACGAGGAAGCAATATTCCTAACAAAAACAAAATTACACATGCAAAAACTTGACGACCATCCCAATGTCTGAATTATTGCAAAAGCAAAGCAAAGAGCGAAAATTGAAAGTTATTTTAAAAGCCTTGCTTGAATTAATTACAAATATTTTATTTGTTAACAAACATAAGATGGCAACAGTTAAAAATTTTAAATCATTGAGATAATATTTCTGATCATTTCCATGCAATTAAAATCACGAGAAATACGCAGACGACAATCTATTACGATTTATCTTTCTTATTGTTGCATTAATAAAACTATTTTTATTCGCAAAAAAAAAAAAAAAAAAAAAAAATCAACACCTCTTGGAGCGATTGGAGTCAAAATAGAACCAAAGCCTGTTTACATATGGATTCACATATATTCCAAATTTCAACCAGAACGTAGCATTACTTCTTGAGATCACTCACAATGGAAAAAAAGAACGGGCGATTGCGCTACCCCCTTTTTAGCTGTTGACACAAAAATAAAATCAGCTCTTATACCCACTAAGGGCTACTTGCCGATAAATTTTTCTTTCATTCCGTTCATTATTTCTTGAGATACAGCAGTCACAATTGACGACAAAAAACGTTCTATAGCTCAACCCCCGTTTGAGTTATTGACACCAAAATTGAATCAGCACCCGTTCCTGTTAATACCAACATATGGACCAAATTTTGTTTGATTCCGCCAGTAACTTCTTGAGGAATAGCAAGCACGCGTAACTCGAAAAACGTCCCATTGCTCCACCCCCCTTGGAGGAATTCGCGCCAAAAACTAATGGGCACAAGTTCACATAGGGGCACATATGTGTACTAAATTTGTTCGATTTCATGCGGTAGTTTTTGTTGTAGAGCGGCCACAAAAAACTGGTCACACACAGACGTGACACACATACATACACACACACACATACATACACACACACACACAGACAGACAGACATTTTCCAAAAATGGTCGAAATGGGCTCAGCACTCCTCAAAACGTTCGAATCCGTCAAAATTCGAAAATTTGCACGAATCCAATACTTTCTTCTATATATTAGATATAGAAGAAAGTAAAAAGAGTAAAAGCGTTTACATATAAATTAAAATACCGCAAGATAGTTTTAAAATATTTATTGAACGAAAAAGTAAAAGTTTTTGAATTGGAAATCGTCATGAAATGTGGGAATGTCGGCTAATTCCTGTTTTAGGGTTGTTCTGTTCTCTGAAAAATTTAGAAGTAGACAAAAACAAAACCTATGCCTGTTCTGATTGCGAATCAGTTTTGATATTTATTTAAATATTGTATCATTGACTTTTATTCAATCAATATGCAAATTATTTATTTCTACACTGCCATGAAGCTCATTTCTTTAACGTTGAAAAAACTTTGCTCATTCTAAAAGATAAATATTCAATACCTTTTTTACATTTATGGTAAATAAAAGTTAAAAGAGGTTTTCTAATTTTTTTTCAAAAAAAATGAAAAAAATAAATATATAAATGAGAAGCCAGCAGGAGACTACAGTTTAGATGAAATAGTTTCAGTTTATATCAAAGGATGAGGATAAAATACAGCTAAAGTTTCTTTTTTCAAGAAATTAATTTATTGCACATTTTATGTTTTTTTCCAACAGTTTGCATTGAGTTAAACATTCAATTCTGTTTTCAGAAACTTGGGTAATTAATAGTCTTGTCTGCTTCCATCTTGCGAATGATCAAATGTGGTATTAGTCGCCACGTATCAAAACGTAAAATTTAAGGTAATAGATTTTTTATTTTGTTGCATTAAAATTAGTTGTAAGTAATAAATAATCCTTTTTAATCTAAAATTTAGACAAAATAGTCTGCTTTTAGTACATTAGCGTTGAAATCAATGAGGATAAAATAATATTCTGAGTAAAAAACTTTGCATTTTTCAAGAAAATAATTAAAAATAATAAAAAAAAGCCAATTTTGCATTATTTTCAATAGTTTGCATTGCAATAAACATCCAAATCCGTTTTTGGAAATTTGAGCACTTACAGTCTTTTGTACTTAAATCTCGGGAATGATCAAATATGGCAACTACGCAAAAAATTAAGGCATACATTTTGAATACGCATAGGGGGGGAGGAATACTTATTATAGTTAACCATGTTTTATTTTCTCTTACGTATACAGTACATGACATCAATAACAGCTTATTTTATTGTAGCGGAATGTGGGGCGAAGTGAAATAGCAGAGCAAAGTGAAATGGTGATATATTTACTCTGCTTTTAGCGCAACCTATCTAGTAATATTTGAACAATATAGTACTACATGTAGTCTATTCCAGTCAAGAAAAGAATACCACCAAAGATTAAAGTATATGGTAATACAGACAATTTTGAAAAATTGATACTCACATTGTAATATTTTGTTGTAAGTTAAAAATTATTTATATTATTATAAAATGGTAAATTTCTTGTTATTAGCATTTATGAAATTAATTGACACCTTCTAATATATATATATGTAATATATATAATTGACTCCTTCTAATAAGTATTTATTTAGTTAATATTAAGCTTATTTGTATTTTAAAATTTTTTGTACAGTTAGTCAAGTACATGCGGGGCAAAGTGAAATAGTTTGTTTTGTTTGCTCACTCTATCATTTACTAAGTCACTTATGCATTCATTTATTAATTAATTTATTTGTGTTCCTTTATTAAGTAATTAACTTATTTTTTCATTAATTCACTTATTTTAATATTCATTCACTCTTTTACTCTCTTATTTATTATGTATTAATTAGTTAATTTAATCTTTCGTTTATTGTTTCAAAAACTTTTCATTTATTCATTGAAACTTTTATTTACTGATTCATTGATCAAAAATATTTTTTATAATGGAATAGAAAATATTTCATTAGAAACACATTTCATTTTTCGCTTTGCCCCATGAATTTTTAAAGTGAAAATTTTCCACTTTTTTTTTCTTTTTTTTTTTTTTTTTGAAGGTGCAAGTTTACTGCCAAAAATAAAAAATACTGTTTCAGTGCAAGTTTTATGACGAAATACAATGTTCTTTCTTGATGTACTGCAATTTTCTTAACAAATATCCAATTTGTTCATTTTAAAAAAGCTTCGTGACCTTAACCATTTTACTTTGCCCCACATTCCCCTACTTATGGTACATTTAAACAATCTGTCAGTGTTGACTGATGAAGTTGTTGCTTACTGAAAATAACTCTCTCTTTTAACGTACTTCAAGCTTTGAATTCGGCATCTGTTGCACCTTGAACGGATGTTAAATACTGACAACCTTTCGCCAGGTATTAGATTCTGTCGGTCTTGCTGCGTGGAGTTTGATTTATATTCTTGGCACTAGGCACAGTGATAGCAAGAAGTATGCTTTGAATGATCAGAAGCGAGGAACATCGCACAGCATTTCAACTGATTCCAACGCTATTTTCTAAGATCCGATAAGAAAGGAGAGTTTTAGAAATCAATTTTTGATTGACTAGTTAACCGGGGTAAAAATTAATTTGGTGACCAGTAAAGGAGGATAATTTTACATTACTGAATGAGAACTTGTTGAGACCAAAGGAATATGGCAACTTAAATGGAGCGACCATGTATTCTGTTTACTACTTATTGAAGTTTTACTGTATTTGTTATGAAAAAATTTAAAGATTTTATTCGTATCTGCAAGTGTTGACCACAAATACAGCATATAGGGAAAAAAGTTCATTTTTAAAAAGTTATTTTGTTTCATCAGTTTAGAAAGGTTTGACACGTAAACTCTCTCATTCAGCGAGACTTAGTTGTAATTCAATCGGAATCTGCATATAAAGTTTTTCTACAACTAGCTTTATTTAATTATGACGTTTTTTCTTGAGATTTGCCGAATTTATGTCGTTTTTGCCACTCTTTCTCAGCTTCCTTTTCTAACATTTTTGTTTCCTGCTCCACATAGGTCCCGAGCCGTTACTAAAGTGTCTTCAGCAAAGTCAAGCGCATTTGAATAAGACTCATCACCAGGTATGAAACAAGAATACGTTACTTTTTTCCCCTACTTGGAGTAACCTTAAACATTCTAACAATGGGAATGTTCAAGGGACACAATGAACATGCTGTCACCATAGATAGGACATGCTCAAAGTACTTTGCTAACATTTGTCATTCTAAATGAAAAATGATCGAATAAACTTTGTGCTACAGTGTTATTTATTTTACGTCGGTTTCTCACTTTAATTCTTTATCATCCTTTTTTTTTAAATATTTAAGCAGATGTTAATGATAATAAGGTAATTTAGCATTTAAAGTATAAAACCAGAACAAAACTGACATTTTGGACTCTCTTTATTCAAGTGATCATGTTGAAAACTAAAGGGAGTTTGCAGACCATCAGTGGTTCTGAAAGTTTATGGGTCATTCTTCAAAAAGTGTAACTTTTCTGTCACACGCCGTTGCCGTAAAAACTTTAAGAAACAATTTATTTAACAATGATTTTTAATTTCATCAAAAATATATCAATTTCAACCTGCCAACAATTTTTTTAATAATAATTTTTATTTAGTGCATTTTTAGTTCACAACACGTGAATTCTCACCTCCCTGGCATGTCACACATGTGACTGCTTATGATGCTTAATAACTTTTTTGATTAAAAGTATATGCATATTTATTTATTATTCCTTTCACAAGTGTCTCAAATACTAATTGTTTAAGTGCATTTAATTTTTTAATATTAATGTTTTAGTTCGTTTTAGTAAGACAAGGAATCATGCCACACAATAAATTTTCACCTCCGTTACCTAAACACAAAATGCCATTCCTCATTAACACGTTTCTGTAATGAAATCAAATATTATTTCCCATGATACAAGGGAGCCCTCTTGTTTATTTTCAGCCATAGTTGAAGTTGTGAGATTTTTGTCTGAAAACAAAAAGATAGATTTTGCTTTAAAAACTTAGTGTGGTTATTCTAACTTCTCACCTCCGTGAATTTGAATTTCAGGGATGTAAATTAATGTAAAAAAAAATTTAACATGTTTTCATATTGTTAACATGTCTTAACTGCACATGTCTTAACATGTGCAGATTGTAGCAAGGAAGAAAAACAAAATTCCATCCTTATCAATGTCATCATTCCTGAGGTAAAAATAACTGATGGAGGGGAAATACATCAATTCTAGGCATTCTACCAAAATTATAAATTGCCAGTATATCCTCAAATTTACTAAGTACTATGTTTTTAACATACATTTGAAACTACTAATTAAACCGTACTTTAATTAAGAGAGCTTAATATTATATTCCCACTAATCATTAAAATGGTTGATTGTTTGCACAATTTAATAAAATTACTACTTTAATATTAAATTGGCCTTGATTTTTAAAGATTTAAAGTTTTTTTCTTTTTCTTATTTCCGTGAACAAGGCATTTTTTAATTAATTTTATTTATGAGTAAAATAATTGGAACTTAGCTGGGCCATTGTTTATGGTTACTTCTAGTAGGTAACACTTTCATGTGAGAATGAGAAAAAAAAAGCAGAAGGTTTCGAAATTGAAAAATATTTGCGTTCAAAAGTTACGTTTTCTGGAGAATGACCCGTATACTGACCGCTTTGTTTCAAAATTAGCGTTGGTATTGTCGGTTGAAAAAGATGAAACTGATTGTAAATCCAAGTCTGACTCAATCAATGCTTTAGTTAAGAGTCGAGCAGTTTACTATAGAGTCAACCATCTCGGAACTTTTTGCTCTTTGATTTTCTTATTGCTCTTTATTTAACATTCTTTGTTTTTTCATATTTTTCCCCTTAAAATAATGTCTCGTTTTGTACAATATTGTTATTAGCTAGAATACGGGACTTTAGCTGTCTTGTATGGAAGTTCCCCGGGAAGCGGGACAATTTTTTAAAATACGGGACTGTCCCTTGAAATCCGGAATGTCTGGCAACCCTGGTCACAATGGATATGACATGCTCAAAGTACGCTAACTGCCACTGTGCTAACATTTATCATTCTAAATGAAAAATGATCAAAAAAAAAACTTTGTTCTACAATGTTATTTTTTTTTTACCTTGGTTTCTAACTTTAGTTCTTTATCATTCTATTTTTTAAAAAGTATTCAAGTAGATGTTGATGATAATGACGTAATTTAGCATTTAAAGTACAAAATTAAAACAAAAAGGAGATTTTCGACACTCTTTATTAAAGTGTTTAGCAGTAGTGATTACAGGGTTGGCCGGATTGGACCCAATTGGGTTGGACCCAATGGGTTTTTTTGAAAAAACCCAATTAAAAAAACCCATTATTTAGCCCACTTTTGGGTTTTTTTAAATTTTCCGAGAAGTTTTTTAAAAAATTGATTAATTTAAATACTTTTACAATTTAAACTTATTTTTTATTTGTTCTTTACCACAGACAATGGACATAAAAATGAATTTTAAGCTTTAATAGTATTTCTTATCTCTTGACGGCATTAAAAAAATACTTCAAAGATTTTAAATAAATATATTGAACTTATTTCTTTGACTGGTCAATAAATAACTCGAATTATCTTGACTAAGTCCTGTCACGTCTGATTTTCTCAATATTTGTAGATTGTACAGAGGAAACTACTCTAGCTGAAAGGCTTTCATGTGAATTATTCTCTGTAAACCAACACGTCACAAATCTCAAATAAACAAGGTATATTTTTTAGAAATTAACAGGTTTCTCAAACGGTCAGACAGAAAACAGAATAGGATGTACAGTATTTTCATTATCTAATGAAAAAGTTTAATATTTCTTACTCTCTACACAAAAATAGAAAAACAGGTAACATAAAGTTCAAAGAAATGTCTTGATTAAGCTGGAATTCAGTAAAAAGGGATTTAAACTACTTGAGGTTCTACAGTGGTTTTGCATAACAAAATGAAACACAATAAAGTAAAATGCAAAAAAAAAAATGTAATAATTAAAAACGAACAATAGATTTTATCACTCGAGAAGTAACTTTGCCTTAACTGTTGGTAATCATTTAAACTAAAAAATCTTAAACTTCACCATTCCTGGGTTTTGTCGTCTTTTATACTTTTCTTCAGAAACCGCTGAATTTGAACTAGTTTTCCAGCTTTTTTTACCCCAAGACAATTTTTGCACTTGTCCATATACTTACGCTACAATATGCTACAAGTACCCCCACATTTTCCCTAAAAAAAGACAAAAAAACCCACATGTCTTTTAAAAAACCCAGCTTTAGTTGGTTTTTTTTGGGTTTTATTTAAAAAAACCCAAAAAACCCTGGGTCCATGGGCTTTTTTAAAAAAACCCGGGTTTTTGCCAACCCTGAGTGATTATGTTGAAAACTGAAGGGATTTTGGAGATCATCAGTGGTTCTGAAAGTTTATATTATTAAGGAAAAAAGTTTTTCAACTACAGTTTTGTCTCCGGGTTTCAAAAGTTATTTTTATTGAAAGAAAATTTAAACAATCAATTGTTGTGGTTTGAATTTTAAATATAATTATTTAAAAATAAATAAATAATCAACTTTACAGCATTGAGAATGTTTAACTAAACCCACTGAAGTAATAAATTATTCATAAATAATATTTCATTTCTTTTGAAAATTGCAGGCTATTTTAGTTTATTATACCTTCTTAATTCAATATTTAGTTTAGTAATTTCTTCATTTTTCTCCTTTTCTTTGTATTAAATGATTGGTAGTTTTTAATTAATATCAATAATTCATTTTATTGTGCATTTTTAAGCATTTTTTAATACATTTCATAACGTCCTGATTTATTATGTAGCTCTAACTGCTTGTTATTATCAGGGATTGAAACTATCACGATATTTTTGAAAATATCCCAAATTTTGATATCCATCCAATATTTTCAATCAGCGCAAACTAAAGTTGTTATATAATAACTGCATCCTCAAATCACTGCTGTTTATTTTCTGAAATTATAATTAAAATATTTAGACCTATATGTTTCTTTCATTACTTATACATAAATATACATTTTATGTTAAAATTTACATATTTTAAATGGTATTACATATGACTGATATCCACATTAATTTGTGAAATAGGATAACTTAATGCTAAAGAACAAAGTATAACATAACTAAAGTTGGTACTGGCTATTATATTGGTCATTGACTATTATATTCATGTACTCTATAAATTGATTACAATACATAAGCCCTGTAAAAATCATAGAGAAACATCACAGTACCATATAAACAAATATAAAATTTTATGTAAACTTAAAACATGAAAAATTTATTCCATATCATAAGTTACATTGTTTATTGATTATTGTAACACACAATTATATGTATTTCAAGAATTATATTTTACTTTTAAATGTTATTTATTTGAATTGAGTTATTGAGTAGCTGCTTTACTCAATTTTATTTTGTTAGCTACTTTTACATAACTATATAATTCAGATATAAAAATATGCATTAGTCAGTGTGCAGCCATAAAGCATTTTCCTTTTTCTTACCAACCATTGATTTTTAACAAAGCATTGTTAATCTATATTAATATTTTTACATTGCTAATAATTTTATCAATAAAAAATAAAAAGAGAATATTATATTAATGATACATTAATGTATCATATGTATATAGTGTATTATTTTCAGTTATTTTTAGTTATAAATGGATAATATTGATATGATTAATACATATAATTTTACATTGCAAATCTCGCAGTTTGAAGTATAAATATTGAGAATACCAAAATATCATGACATTTTCAAAATAAATATTGGATATGTATCGACTGCAAACCCTTCAGACCTTCCCCCGCATCAGCAAACCCTTTTTACTTTCTTCTATATCTAATATATAGAAGAAAGTATTGGATTCGTGCAAATTTTCGAATTTCGAATTTTGACGGATTCGAACGTTTTGAGGTGTGCTGAGTCCATTTCGACCATTTTTGGAAAATGTCTGTCTGTCTGTGTGTGTGTGTGTGTGTATGTATGTATGTGTGTGTGTGTGTGTATGTGTGTCACGTCTGTGTGTGACCAGTTTTTTGTGGCCGCTCTACAACAAAAACTACCGCATGAAATCGAACGAAATTTGGTACACATATGTGCCCCTATGTGAACTTGTGCCCATTAGTTTTTGGCGCGAATTCCTCCAAGGGGGTGGAGCAATGGGACGTTTTTCGAGTTACGCGTGCTTGCTATTCCTCAGGAAGTAACTGGCGGAATCAAACAAAATTTGGTCCATATGTTGGTATTAACAGGAACAGGTGCTGATTCAATTTTGGTGTCAATAACTCAAACGGGGGTTGAGCTATAGAACGTTTTTTGTCGTCAATTGTGACTGCTGTATCTCAAGAAATAATGAACGGAATGAAAGAAAAATTTATCTGCAAGTAGCCCTTAGTGGGTATAAGAACTGATTTTATTTTTGTGTCAACAGCTAAAAAGGGGGTAGCGCAATCACCCGTTCTTTTTTTCCATTGTGAGTGCCCTATCTCAAGAAGTAATGCTACGTTCTGGTTGAAATTTGGAATATATGTGAATCCATATGTAAACAGGCTTTGGTTCTATTTTGACGCCGATCGCTCCAAGAGGTGTTGATTTTTTTTTTTTTTTTTGCGAATAAAAATATTTTTATTGATGCAACAATAAGAAATGTAAATCGTAATAGATTGTCGTCTGCGTATTTCTCGTGATTTTAATTGTATGGAAATGATCAGAAATATTATCCCAATGATTTAAAATTTTTAACTGTTGCCATCTTATGTTTGTTAACAAATAAAATATTTGTAATTCATTCAAGCAAGGCTTTTAAAATAACTTTCAATTTTCGCTCTTTGCTTTGCTTTTGCAAAAATTCAGACATTGGGATAGTCGTCAAGTTTTTGCATGTGTCATTTTGTTTTTGTTGGGAATATTGCTTCCTCGTCAAGCATAGGGAGGGATCAGAAAAAGGAAAAATATAGAAGAAAGTTTCGTGATGGCCACAACATACTAGTTATTTTTGTGGTAATTTTCAATCCATATGGAGTTCAGCTCTTTTTGGAAACTGGCACTTTCATGCTTGCTGGGAGATATGTATTTGCCCCATCCATCTAAATGCCCTTTGCTGGGGCTAGAAGCTCTCTTGGTTTATATATTTACTCTCATCAATTTTTCAGTATTTGTCATCTACTTTTTCTGTTTTGTATTTTCATTGATGTACAGTTGTCTTAAATACTTGCTATTAGAAGTAAAAAAGTTCATATTGTTCTTGTTACTTTTAATTTATCTCTGTTTTACAATTTCGGGAAATTATATTTTGTTCGTCTTTGGAAAATTGTCTTCCGATTGTCTTGGTTATTTACCTAAAACTGACGTTCTGAGGTAGTTTACTATACTTTTTTTGTGCATATTTAAGTGTAGTATTGTATGCAATTAGTATTACACTTGTTCATTGACCAGGTTTTGTCACTTGATTTCTATTGATGTAGTCTCTTAATATTGATGCGTAAGTCCGTTAAAAAAGAAAGTTGGCTATTGAATGTGTTTGGTACTTGAGCCATAACAGCCTCCTCAAAGCACTTGTTTTTTTTTCCTTTTTCTTTGTGAGCATTTTATTTTATCTAATAGCAATGGTGTTTCTAAAAATATTAAATTCAGTGCTCTTAATTTGCTGTTGCACAGTGCTGGTATTTATGTTAAAACTGCATCATTTCCCGGCGTTGCACGATCTACCTCAAAAACAAAAAATGTGTCAAGAAACGCATGTTCAGCAATCAGGGTCGGGATAAAATGATAGTTTTAGTCTTTGTATAACTATTTTTATGAGCTATGCCGCCCATAGTTGATTTAAAAATGTGATTGCAGCACACACCCCACCCCACATCAACTTTTTCAGTATAATGTTTTGTATAATGGTACAAAAACTATTTTAGGGTAATCTTTTAGTTCCATCATTAGTTTTTTTTCATCTTTTTTGTTACTTAACCTTTTTATCTTTGTAAATCAAATAACATTAGCATAAAGTTGAAGTACTGCACTTGTTTATTGTGTTTCATGACTCAAAAGCCTCATCATTTTAAGTTTTAAGCTTTAAATCAATTTCAATGCAAAATTGCTCTAAAAACAATTACCTATAAGTCAGAAATGTATTCACCATTTTGGACACAATAAAAATAGATCGGCAAATTGTGCAAGACGATTTACTTCTTTTTAAAGGAAAAATTGGTTAATTTATTCATGGCAGAATAACACTTTATTTCAGATTAAAAAAGAATTTGCTCTCAATGGCTTCGATAGAAAGTATATCATAAGTTAATTCAATAAATTACGCAGAACAATACCAAAGAGCACAAATCCCAAATTTGGTGTTTTGTACTTGATGAAATTAGCTAATAGCACGTGAGCAGCTCGTAAGGGGGGAATAAGAGGTGCAATTTCCCCCTCACTTTCAAAAGTTTCCAAATTCAAATTTAGCCATTGATTGAAGAAATTATAAAATTGGTTGAGTCACGTGTTTAAAGATAAATCGACATAACAAGTTTGTGTTTTATATTTTCCGCAAGTTATCCTTACTAATATTATAAATGCAAAAGTGACTTTGTTACCTTTTCACGCCGTAACTATCCAACCGATCATCATCAAATTTGCTACAAACGTTTTCAGGGGAGCCAGGGCAAACATAGAGTACTTTTCGTTTAGATAAAAAGTAATGAATGATTTTATTCTAATTTTAAAGATAATCGTAAATTTGAGTGTGTCTCTTCGAAAAATGGTCGTATTTGTTCGATTTTTGCAGCATGGTTGAAGCCCTTAAAATGTGGCACAGTGTAAACTTTACCCGAAGTTTGAGGGATAGTTAGAACAACACCTAATTCTTCATTTGAAATCAATTTCATATTCTAAAACAAGGCTTTTCTTCATTTTTAAAGTATTCTCTGCAGTTTTTGCTCATGGAATTACAGCAAGCTCAGCTTTAATTAGCAGGAATAAAGTCAATAAGAAGTTTTGATGCTGTTGCCATTTTTTTCTAGAGTGTATACAGTTCTTGCGTTTGCTTTGAGACTTTTCCTGCAATCGAGATATTTAAAATTTTTCTCCATTTGTTTATTTTTCCCTACCTACTTTTTTTTTACTGTGAGTACAAGTGTTCATGTATTTTATTCCTAAGAATAAGGAAAAAAATTACCATTCATTAATTTTGAATTTTACTATGAAAAAAATATTAAAATGAAAAAAACCCTTTTTTTTTTGAAAAACTCGAAGGTAGGTTAATTAAAAAAAAAGCTGAAAATTCGGCTAAATTATTTTTATTTGACACCAAAATGATACATCAAGTGTGAGCCAAAAAAGCTGCAAGGGCAGATTTAACATAGAAACCCGGCTATGGCTTATAAATGAAAAAAAAAACTAGATGTGCCTTCCACCTAACTTGCTCTTCTACCCCTGGTTTAACCCTTCACCAGCCGCCAATGTAATAGCATAATTTAAAATCCAATTAATAAGATTACAGTATTTGAAAAAAAAAGCGTTTGAAAAAAGAAATGCAACATGCAAAAAATGACAATTTAGATACAGAAACTGGTTTAATAAAATGCCTAACAAACTTACAAAATTAACTGGGTGGTAAATTTATTGTGACCTATGGTTACAACAGATTTGCTGTTGATATTATTATTGACCTAATTAAGATATAAAGAGTGCAACATATTTTTTCCATATATACACTCACTTAAAATGCATATTACGATTTTCTTCCTTTAAGCATAATTAAATGCTCCTAAAAACACATTGTCACTTTTTTCCAATTTTATAAAAATTTTGATGGATCATTTATAAACACAAAAAATGATTAATTATGACATAAAACATTCTTTGAACGCAAATTCATCACTAAAAGGGAATCAAATGCCTTGAGATGTATTTAGATAGTAAGCATGTTAATTATCTATGAAAATGTCCATTGATTAATTTCTTGAGTAAACAATTTCTTTGTTGACATGCCTTTTTTTTAGCCTACTTCCCCAGTAAAAGTCAGAAAAAGAAGAAAAAAGCATGAAAGAAGGCTTAATGCATTTTAGAAATATCGCGAAAAACAAAAAGAAGTCAAAAATAAATAAAATAATTAAATAAATATCGAAAGATTAAAAATTGGAAAGTAGGGTATTGAGATGGGGAAAAATGTCTGTCGGTCTGTCCCCCCCCCCCCCAATAACTTTTGAATGAATATTCTGATTCGGACAAACTTTTTTTGTTCGAAAGATCTCGGCGAGGACACCTCATTCCCATATTTCACTTTTTGATTTGAACTATTTTTTGTTCAATTTTGAACAGTTCAAAAAAACTTAACATTAGCGCCTACGGGGAAATTCAAGGCAATTCCGAACTGTGAGGTGAATTTGCTTCAAACAAACTTTGTAGGAAATAGCTTTTGATGAAAAACTTGCATATAAAATATATTTTTGATTTGAACAATTTTCTGCTCAATTTTGAACAGTTCAAACCCCTTAACATTAGTGCCTACGGGGAAACTGAGAGTCAATGTAGATTCCGTACTTGAAGGCGGATTTTTTTTAAACAAATTTTGTTGGAAATAGTTCTTAATGCCAAACTCCGACTCCGAGAATTTAGGGGCACCTGACTCCGACTCCTGTGCCCGATAATTAATCGGACTCCGACTCCCCGACTTCGACTCTGACTTCGTAGCTTCGGCAAAAATTTATACACGGAGGACAAATGACTGACTCCGATTCTTGGATATTAGACTCCGAATCCTTTACCCCAAAATAAGATTGACTCCGACTCTGCAGCTATGGTTTTAACTGTGAAATAATTATTGTTGACATGATTTATTTTAATGCTAAAGTTTTAATTCAGTTTTCGGTGAATAAACTCGAAGTCACTTATGTTTCTACATAAAGATATGCGCAGACGATTTTTTTTTTTTTTTTTTGACAATGAAAAGTATTTCTTTAAGTTGACATTTTATTGTTTTTCTTTATCTTCGTAAGTGCATTAATTCATTTAAAAAATTATTTTTGGCAACAGGGGAAAAAGAAACTATATTCTTTTTTTTTTTTTTATAGATATATTTATTTTAATGAGCTTATTGATTTTAATTATTTTTTCGTTTTGAAAGCTGTTAAAGAATATTTTTTAATGGAAAAAAGTGTATTAGCTACTTTGTTTAAAAGGTGCTGCTATTTTATTTTATTTTATTTTTTTTATTTTTTTAAAGCATCTATTTTTTTAATATTTTTAGATATGTTTGAAACAATTTGCGATTTTTGAGAATATTGATCAGGTACTAGAAAGTAGTATTATGGGTATACGGGAAAGTAGGCTCGTATAGTTCTAGACGGAACTTCTTGTTTTTTTTAAACATATTTTACTGTAACGCACTTTTAATTCATTTACTGTACTAAGGATCTGTGTTTCAGTAAAGTGTTTCTTTTTTAATAGGTTCAGATTAAAAGTTTGCTTACTTTTCTTCCTTTTGTACATAGCTATGTCATATGTCATGCATTTCAGTCCTCTATTGTAGCGCAATTTTGTGTCTGACAGACATATTTGTTATTTACTTTACAACCCTTTAGCACTTATGGTTTTAAAATTTACATGTTTTTTTTTTTTTTTTTTGACAAAATAAAAAAATATGGCAAAACTTAAGTCAAAACTTATACAACCTTTCAAGCATTTCTTCCAAGCATTCCAAATCCCCCCCCCCCTTTTTTTTTGAAATGAAAAGGGAAAAAGAAATAGCAACTTCAGCCTCTGAATTTCTGATCCTGTTCTGTCTTAATGTAGTTCCTGACTCCCTATTTTAAAAATCCCTTTTACCCTCAAATTTCTGTCCCAAAATTTGTTCATGCAAGATCACCCTTATTTTATGCATAAGTGTCCAAATTTTACCCTTTTCATGTCGAAAACTATGACATGAACCTTTTGTCATCATGATCAAATTTGTTGAAGTTTTTGTCCTTTTTTTTCTTTTGCTATAATTTGGCATTATGATTGGAATTTTCTATAAGCTAAAGATACCCCTGAGTTAGTTTATATGTTCAGTATAGTTCTAAATTTGGCTTTATATACAGTCGGACCTCCATATATCGAAGCAGCAAATTGCCGAAAAAAAACGATATGTAGAAATTTCGATATATATAGAAACGATCTTATTTTATCATAAAAATCTCCTAAAATACTAAAATTAAAGCTAATTTTGGAGTATGAAACCTAATTTCTAATTTATACGAGCATGGGATTAAATGAAAGTTAATAACTGAAAAATGAACAGAAATTACATTTTTGTGCCTTCATACATCTTCATTCCTTGGCAATTAACTTGATCCGCAACATTAGGGGAGTTTTGTTTTGACAACGTAATAGAGAGAAAAGTAAAAAATCAATTTACTTAACTTGAATGATTTTTACTGAAGCTAAAAAGGCTAGGAATGACAATCAGCATACAAAAGGGATAACTTGAAACTGATTTTACATTGTTATTGGTTACAACTTAGATTTGAAATAAACTTGAGGGAATTTAAGAACTTCAGAACGGAACAACGACCTATCTACACACCCTTCACCTCAGATTCCTTCTGAGTTTCGTAGCAACCTTTAGTGAACGTAATATTTTCCCCTAACCTTCATTTTTCATGAGACAAACAGTCTGAAGTGGGAAAAAAAATCTACGAATGTCTCGAAAAAAATTTCGATATATAGAGATTTTTTCGATATATAGAAACAATTTTTCTATGTAATGAACCTAGAAATTTGCTGGGATTTCGATGTATAGAAAATTTTAATATGTGGAACTTTGATATATGGAGGTTCGACTGTATTTTAAGTTTTCTATATTGATGTGAAACTTTTCTCTTTTTATAAAGATAAATCCTTATATTGCTGTGGCCGATGTCCGGAATCGCTGATAGAGGCGGAAGAAGCTACAGATTCCTGCAAACCTCGAGTCACCTTCTGCTTGCTTGGAAAAGTTCTTTCTGCCATCGCGTGCGACAGCGAAAGCTGCAGCATCCCCAATGATGATACCTTCGAAAATTGAACTACGGATGAAATTGAACCTTTTCTTTTTCTGTTTGTTGAAATTGAGAGTCAAATATTGTCTTTTACGATGAATAAATACCTTTGTGCTGAACAGTAAAGTAAGAAAAAACAACGCCAAAAAAAGCACAAATAGCCAATTACAGCAGACACGTGTTTCGGCGTTACGGGGAATGCCTTTATCAATGCAAAAAGTAATGAGCTTATGGATGAAAAGACATCCGACAAAAGCCAAGAGACTTTTTGCTTCGAAAAAGGCGTTCCCTGTAATGCCGAAACACGTGTCTGCTGTAATTGGCGATTTGTGCTTTTTCTGGCGTTGTTTTTTCTTTATTGTCTTTCAATCTGTTTTTTGTCATTATTTTTATTACACACACATTAATAAAGTAAAGAACTCTAGCGTCTCATCTGAGTCATTGAGAAATGTGATGTGAACAGATTTTCAGATCGAGACTTAAACTTGATGCAATTAATTTCTTTTTATGGGTTTTTTTAAGATACTAGGGGGCTCTGCCCCGTGCTCACTAACACTCACCAACCCCCAAAGATTGCTTCGCAATCTTATTTGATTTGCAAAGATTTAAATCGTCAATTAGAAAGAAGATTAAAAACGCATTATGGGCTCCTTTTTGAATCAGAAAGCACCCCTTCATTGTTACAAAATACCTTGTACCAACTTGCTGAGCAGTAAGGGCTAAGGGGCTCCCGAGCATTGCAAAACTGCGGTGTGTACGTTTGAAAAATCGTTTCATATTCGTGGTCTCGGGTAATATATTTTGCTCTATAGGTCAGGGCTTGAAGTGAATTGAACCTTAAGATTTTCCGTTAAAATCGAAACCCTTAAAGTTTGTGAATAAGACAGAAGAAACATGCGAAACGAAACTATGGCAACGCCAAATAAAACATCAGTAATTTTAATGGAGATGATATTCTTAGAACTTTATTTTTAACGGCTTGTAACTTTTTTTCCTTCAGAGATGGAAGCTTAGTTTTTCTACCATAGGTCAAAGTAGATCTGGAGTTAAAAAAGCCACTCTTTTTAGTGGTGTCAAAAACAAAACTGTGGGACAATTCTTTCGCTTTTTACTGATAGATTTAACGAAGAAAGTAGTGCCTAAATTTTTGCTAAGCCAAAAAAAGTTAGAGTTAAAAACGCTAATAAGTCCTGCCGCATTTAAGTTGAAGCATTGAGACAAGTTGCGTAGAATGAGGAAAATTCTACCCTTTCCAACGATATATAAAATTAATATGTTTAAGTAATTTTTCACCTTTTCAATAGGCAATTTACGCGAAATTTGAGCTTAAAAAATTAATTTAAAAAAAATAATTCGAATTTTAAAAAACAAAACCCCAGTGCGCACTCCCGGGGCCCGAAGTAGTTTTGTACAAATTTTCAAGGCTATTGGGTCTCCTGGATGCAGGCCTGCCACAGACTTCCTTCCAGAATTTCTTTGAAACCCTACTTTTATTTCTACATAGTATAATATGACGTGTCCAAAAAGCGTCTGTTTGTTTAAAGGCGCAAAACTCGAGAACTACCCGGCCGATTTCGCCGAAAATTTCACAGTATTTTTTTTTCAGTACAGGAAAGATTTGCAGACCAGTTTGAAAAAACTTCGATGAGTAGTTCTTTTTTGGTCCCAGGTTCGACTCCAGTATGGAGTATATAGTTGATATGTATCCAAAGTCAACTAAGTTAAATGTTTTTGTTTTTATAAGGTTTAAAATCTCACTCTCCCCCCCCCTCCGAACCAAAATAGATCAGTGGTTAGGGCGTTTGGGGACCAAGTGGAACGTCCCAGGCTAGTCTCCAGTGTGGACCAATATCAATTTAAGTTTTTTTTTTCACAATTCTTAACATTTTTAGCCCCATTTTTTTCTGAATAGTATTAATTTATGCGAGAGAAATTTTTTATGTTTACTCAATGATGCTACCTTTAGATTTTATAGTGCTTAAATCAATATATTCTAAGGTGAATTTTTCGTTATTATGTTTTAGATTTTCACAACCAGAACCGAAATAAATCGGTGGTTACGGCTTTTGGCTACCAAGGGGAAGGTCGCGAGTTCGATACTAGTGAGGACTAATAATAGTATTAATTTATGCAGGAAAAAAAATTTCTATGTTGACTCGATGTTACCTTTAGATTTTACAGTGCTTAAACCAATATGAACTAAGATGAACTTTTTGTTTTTAAGTTTTAAGATCTCACCCCCCCCCCTCACACAAAGAACCGAAAGAGCTCAATGGTTAGGGCGTTTGGCGACCGAGTTAAAGTTCCTAGGTTCGATTCCAGTATAGACCAATAATCATAAAAAAAAAAATCATAACTCCAAATATTTTTAGTCTTGTTTTTTCCAAATAAAATTAATTAATGCAGGAGAGAATCTTCTGTTTCTCAAATGATGCTAATTCCAGATTTTATAGTGCTTAAATCAATATAAACCAAGGTGAATTTTTTGTTATTGTAATGTTTTATCAGACTGGTTTTCAATTTATTTAGTCAGCAAAGGCTGTCTAGTGGTTGCAGGGCATGACTCACTTTTGACGGTAGGCAAATGATAATCAATAGCATGATTTACAGTGTCACAGTATGTCAGATGGCTTGCATGTCTTTTCAGATGCCTCGAGAAAAGTTTGAACCATTCTTCAAAGATTGTCTTCTATTCAACCAAGTTTAGTGCAACCATAAGCAACTCCATAACATAAGGATTTCAGAAAATAAAACTTTCGATAAACTTTAAAACTTTTAATTAGAAATAATATCAATTCCACAGCCTATGTCATTAAGCCTAATATTATACTCATTCCACCCCACTTGAAAAATTTTAACTTATTTCTTAAAATGTATGGGATTTTACTTTTCTGTTTCTTTCAGTTGACAAAGCAGACTTCCTTGAATGAAAATAATAGAAATAGAATGCTATCTAAATTCAAACAAAATCCTGGAAATGAAGTTTCTAAGATACACGTTAATTTCGATTTTTGCAATGCAACTTTCAAGAAGCCTGTCACTAAACTGACTGTTTCCATTCAGTTTTTTCTTGAACCAAAATAAAGTCAATTGTAAATAACATGAGAGTTTTTATTTTTCAAAAATTTTTTTCCAATAACTCAAAGATTAATAAACTACCCATTCCACCCCACCTGACCCTACATATAGATAAAAAGATCGATGTACCAGCTGGTCTATATACCAGTATCAACACCATCGATGTTGTAATTCCTTACATCGATGTCACACCTGTAATTAGCACCCATATAATAGTTATTCATAGGCATGTGGTTGAAAACATTTAACAAGTCATTTCCCGAAACTTTTTCATCATTAATAGGGTTTAAATATACTCACAAATGTGAAACATGTTAGATATTACGTAGGGCAAGTGTTGCTAACATACTGTAGCATACATCAAAAATTTAAAATAATTAAAAAATGATAAAATTCACCATTATTTTTGCAGAAAAAAACAATTATCAGCTTTTTATTTACACATTTAAGTTTTATTTACATTTACAGAAAATTAAAAATAAGAGTAAAATGGCTGAATGCTTTATGTTTATTAAATATCTTCAGAATATTGCAGTTGCAGCAGAAAAGTGTGAAATATAAGAAGAGAGTGGGTTGAACTAAACAAAGTTTTTTTAATTACTTAAAAAACTAGAACTCCGCAATAACAAAGCAAGTAGGCATCATGTTATTTTATTACAAAGAATTATCACACAGAAAAAAACCAATTTATATACAAAATTTCCATAACATCGTAATTACAGAAAATATGCTATTAATATATGAATTAAAATGTGATTGGATGCAGTTTCATTTCCAGAGCTTCTCAGTAACAACAAGTCACACCACACTTCATCCAACTGAAACAGAAAATGAATAAATCAAAATAGCAAACATTTTCCAGACAGAAAAAAAAATGTGTCGTTGAGAAATAAAAAGCGTTTGCATTCAAGGGGTGCAGACAGGTTTTGAGCTTTTTTTTTTTTTTTTTTTTTGTCAATTTTTAAGGTGAAACAAACTTGGAATTTAAATTAGGTATATAATAAGAAATATTCACAATCACAAGGAATTCAATCTTAGATGTGTGAGAGCAGGGTTAGCCGATATATCGTCACCTCAGGACAACAGTAAGACATCTAATCCCAGAAATAACACTAAGATATCTTACTGTTGCTCTGAGGCGACGATATATCAGTCAATACATATGATATATATCACGATATCTATCCAATATTTATTTTGAAAATCTTTACTAATAATAAAGCTGAAAGTCTCTCTATCTGGATCTCTCTCTCTGTCTGTCAGGATCTCTGTGACGCGCATAGCGCCTAGGCCGTTTGGCCGATCTTCATGAAGTTTGGCACAAAGTTAGTTTGTAGCATGGGGCTGTGCACCTCGAAGCGACTTTTCGAAAATTCGATTTTATTCATTTTCTATTCCAATTTTAAGAACAGAATTAGCATAAGATGGACGAGTAAATTACGAAATTATCACAACGTGGATCTGTAACATGGGCACAAGCCAATTGGCGAGATACGAAATTATCATAACGTGGAACCGTAGCATGGGTACAAGCCAATTGGCGAGGAAATTCACCATACATTATCTGTAAATATACAGGCGAACCAAAGGACCTTTTAATTTTTTCTATTACGGGCAATGCCATGCGGGTACCACTAGTGTTTCTATATAAAGATATGCACAGACGATATTTTTTTCTTTTCGACAATGAAAATTATTTCTTTAAGTTGTCATTTTATTGTTTTTATTTTTGAAAGTACATTAATTTATTTTTAAGACTAATTTTTGGCAACGGGGAAAAAAATTTTTTTTTTTCAAATTGAACTTATTAATTTAAATATTTTTCCTTTTGGAAGCGGTAAAAGATTTTTTTTACTAATTAAAAAAAAATTTATTAGCTGCTTTGTTTAAAAGGTGCTGCTACTTTATTTGTTCCTTTATTTATTTTTTACGCATCTAATTCCTTAGATGAGCGAAGCATATTTTATTTCTAGAAATCAGCGCAAAATATTACAAAATTATATTTGAAAAAAATTGCGATTTTAGCTAATTTTGGGAATATTCAGATCTAGATCAGATACTAGAAAGTCGAAATGCTATACGGGAAAGTAAGCTCGTATCATAATATTTTGATACTTTCCATATTTAAGCCATATAAAAATTATATCAATCATAGTAATAGTGTTCGATCATTTATTATTAAAAATAACCTAAAAGTTATGTTCTGTACATTAATGATGTATGTAACATCATTAATGTACATATTAATGATGTATGTAACATCATTAATGTACATATTAATGATGTATTATTACATCATTAATATAACAAAGTAACATAATATTCCTGTTTTTCAATTTTATATTCATTAAATTATTAGAACTATAATAATTTTAGTTCATATTAAAAGTGCCTAGTTAAAATAAACATTGGTCAGAAAAAAGGAAATATCTTATAACTTTGCACCAACTAATTCATATCTTTTATTTTTGAATAATATGACTGTGTAAAACTAGATAACAAGAAAAATGAGTAAAACAGCGAATTGGAAATACATGCTGAAAATTAGGGTGCACGAAGAATAATGTATTTGAAAATAGAACCTGCATTGAAACATTTTTTATTGTCAGCAATAAATTTGTACCTTTAAAAAAAGGTGGAAATTTCACTTTTTTTTACTGGGCAAAGTGAAAAACAATATTTTTTCTATTGAAATATTTTCTATTTGATTATTAAAGATATTATTAATCAAATAAATGATTAAAATTAAAGAAAATAATTAATGAAAAGGAAATTAAACAATAAATGAATAAATAAATAAGCATAGACTAATAATAAGAATAGACCGAGCTATGGCAACCCTTTTTTGCTCATAAATCAGACCATGTGACTGGAGGATATCCTAGCAACAGCGGGCGTTGATCGTCTGCTACGATCAACGGCTGCGAGAAAAAAATAAATGGAATTGATGGAACACGGAAGAATGATCTTTTATGGAGTCCGATTTGTAAATTGGTTATTCTAAGTTTTTGTAAATATTTTGTTAATATAGTAATTTTTTCGTTTAGATAGTACTGTGCATTTTCTTTATTCAATTTCAATAACTCTCTAAGCAATTAAAGATGAAAGCGATGAAAAAGAATCGGCAAATGGTAAGACTTTTACCTACAGTTTCAATTTAAGAAACCAATTAGTACATTTTTGCGTTAACGCAAAATGTTTACGCCCTTACGTTCATGCCAACGCTGACGTAGCAGTTCCAAATGAAATAAAAGTTACTGAAAACTGTGATCAAAAATTAATTACTAATGTCAAAACAATGCATAACTAAAAGAAAAACAGTTCAATCTCTCCACCTGGAAAAAAAAATTATAATGAAAACACATTACGTCTTAAAATACATGTCGAGTGCCAAACTATAGATAATGTTGCCATCTAGCAACCATGCTGCCAAAGTTTCGCCAAGCCTTCCATCAGTCACATGATGTATCCATGAACCAATTTTTTGATCAGCAAGCCTGGGAAAGCTCGGTCTACTCTTATTATTAGTAATGTATAGTAAATAAGTTAATATATGAGAAAAAGTAAATGAAGGAATAAAATTGTGAATTAAGAAAAAAATAAGTAAATGAATGAATTAATAAGGGAATTATTAAATGAAGGATGGTAAAGGACATAATTAATGAATACCGAAGTGATTTGATAAAGGGTTGTATAAAGAAATGAAACAAACTATTTCACTTTGCTCATAGGCTTTGCTCCGCATGCACTTGACTACATGTACAAAGCATTTAAAATATAAATAATGGTAATACAGTAGGCACCACTTAATGTGATCACTTTGGAACAAATACAATTTGATTACAATAACCGACTGATAACAATAACCGCAAAGAATCCAAGAGACACAAAATAATGATTCATTTCAATTAAGGTGCATTTATTTTGGCAACCTCAAATTAAAATCACAATGACTCAACTGAACGCAGTTTTAAATTATGAATTATTAAATTAACAGAATGGAAATATCTGAATTATAAAAAGTTAAAGCTAAGTTATGCAATTTTTAATCACATAGTAATAGGTGAAATAAACTCTGACTGTTTTTCCTGACGTTCGTAAATCAGTTTCAAAGCACATTCAGCTTTTCTATCTTTTCCAGCATGGTTTTGCTTGTTGTTTAAATTTTAATTTACCTTCGCTTTGTTTTCAATCTCGACACAATTCTTTAACAGCTTACAAAGTAATGGCAACAATGGAGGTCCTACATCAATGCCCGCAACATGTGCAGTGACTGAATGTTTTTAGGTGCAAAAGAAAGTTTTCTTAGGTTTTCTTACGGGGAGTCTGTGGTCACTGGGGGCAAACTTTCTGCAGCTTCATTCCTAGAAAAATTTTGAACTGCTATTGAAAACCACAAAATGCTACAGAGAAATTTAGTCTCATCAGGGTTTGCCTATGTATTTCTGTTAATTGAGGAACAAAAACAAGGAAAAAATTGAAAGTTTATGAAAAAGTGATAACACAATAAACGAAGACACTGATTACAATATCCGACTTTTTTAACATGTGTTAACATACAACTGGGGACTTCGTGATTTTGATAACATTAAGCGAATGATAAAATTAACCGTGATCACATTAAGCGGCGCCTACTGTATTAAGCAAATAAATACTGCACCAAATATTAGTAGGTGTAAATTAATACTTAAAATGTTAATAACAAGTACTTTATCATTTTATAATGACAAAATTAATCTAATTTTGCTTCATTTATTACTAGTACATAAAAAGTTTATTATTATTCTTGTAGGCTAATTTAATTGTGCGTATGAGTGCCAAAGAACAGAAAATAATGAATTATCAGTTGCCCAGAATATGAAGATTTTCTACTTTGCATGGAAGTAATTATAGAATTTTTGGTAATGTTTTTGAGGTTATTAAATATGGTTCAATATATATTAATATTAATGACAATTTCAGTTTGTTTTAATTTGGCAGTATTTCTTGGCACTTGTGTCTTGAACTCTAAGTGAATTAAACTTTGCCCAGAGTTTTGCTTATAAGTATTTTCCCTAGCTTTGCTAAAACTACAGAAAAGCATAATTGAAATTTAAACTTTCACTTGGTTTTATTTTCTTGCCTAGTTTTATGAGTCATCTGATGAAGATACAAAAGCTGGAGCAATTCATTTATTAAACAGCGAGATATTAGGTTTTTAACCATAGGGTGGTCTTGTTTGGTGTACTTAACCTATATAACAGAGATGGACTGGGTGTCGTAAGAAAATTCTAATCCTTCAAAGGGTGCGGTAAGGCAAACCGAATAAGTTTGAAAACCCCTGTACTAAACAACTTGTTTTTTACCACAATCACTCACATTAACACAATCACTTGACAAATGAAATATCTTATATGAAAACTAAATTATGGGGAAAATTGTTTTCTTTTTTCGGATGCGAAAAATTTATCGTCTGTTTCGACACATTCAATGTGTTTAGTTTTCCTTCTCAACTGCGAGTGACACAGCCCCCACCTCCCTCCCCCTTTATCCTCATGACGAAGTTAACAGTTATTAATCGAAATATTTTAAATGACTGTCCGAAAGGACAGATAATGCAGTCTTGACTTAAAAAAGAAGGAGTTTTGAAGGAGTTAAAGCCAAAATGAAGGAGTTTGAAGGGCCCTTCAAAGAAATTACCTAAACGAAGGAGTATTGGAGGAGTTTTGAAGGAGCGTACAAACCCTGGATGATTAAATATATGCACTGATATTTTAAAACTTGTGCAATTTATTTTCTTAATTCATATTTTTAATATATACGTTCTATAACTGCAATAAACAAAAACTAGAGTAGCTTGACAATTTTTAGAAACAATTTACCTAAAGTAGTTTGGTGGTAATTTAGTTTTAGATTGTGAAATGACACCATAGTCATGAAAAAAAAAACCTTCACAAAGCTATAAAAGACTTTCACATGATAAACTTACACATGATAAAACTACCAAGTCAATAAAAAACACTTAAACACCTGAAAAATGTATGATTAAAAATAAATATCATGCTTTTAAAATGATATTTATCTTTCAGATCAAAGCCTAATTACAATGGAAAAAGAAACAGTTGATTTCAAAATTGTGAAAATACATTTATAATTGGCTCTTACTTTGAGTCAAGATGTCTTTAGTTCTTTACCAACTCCAAGAATTTTTGAATGATACACCTTAACATCCTATTCATCTTTCAAATAAGTCCATACAACTTCGACTCTTTGTGTAACAGCTAAAAAAATAAAGACCATTGGTTATTCTTTCGGAATGAAAAAACATCGAACAAAACCTCAGCATGGTTAAGTCAATAAAATAATGCTTTTTTGCTGAAAATAAAAAGATGTAAGAAATGTTATTGAAATACGAAAATTGCAAATCACTGCATACATGTGTTTCATGGTTACAAGGAATCATTTTATCAATGGAGAAGACTATCTGAATACAGCTCTTATCAGATGTGCTTGTCCATCCACTAGTTTAGGTCTTCAACATTGAAAGAGGGACATTGTTTTCATCTTTTAACTTAGAAGTTTGTACAGTGGCAATTTGCCCCCCCCCCCCCCAGCACACTTTTTATGGGTTTTTTTTTTTAATTTTATTTTTGAATTTATGAACCAAAACGAGAAATTATAAAAAAAAAGCAAAAGTGTCAAAACTTTCAGATTACAATTATTTGTTCCACTTTATACATATAGGTTTGCAAAACAGTACTTAGCATGAGCAGTAACTTTTATTTTACGTATTCATCGTTTAGATAGTAGTAAATCAATTGGTTAACTAAAACAAGTCATACTTGATTGTCATAATAGACGCTATTAAAAGGGTGATTTATTCGTGAATTGTAATTTTAGTTATTTGGTTTTTGGCCGTAACATAAAAAACAAACATTAAAAAAAAACATTGTATAGTGACATAGTTAAATATAAATCCGCAAATGCACAATTTTGTGCGTTACTCCTAGTTTCAATGTACGGAAACTGCCGGCACCTGATATCCCCCAAAATAATAACTAAATCTACATCTAAAAAAACCTTTTATATTACACAACCAAAAAAAAATGAAGAAGATGCAAAGGTTTAAAAAGAAAGAAGTTTATTTCCTACAAGACATATACAGACAGGGGTAGAAGTGATCGACTTGTCACATATAGGACATTTTCCACAAAAAATATAGGACAAATATAGGACACATTATATGAATAGTTTCGCTATGAAAAAAGAAATAATACATGCATATTATTTATTTATTCTTATCAATGATTTTGTTTAAAAAAAAACCTTCAAACAAAATCATAACTGACACCTGAAATGACTTTCCTGTAGTTGAAAGAATAATTTTTGAAAAAAGTGTACTTTGTAGACAAAAAAAAAGAACGGTGAAATTTATTGATAATTAACACAGCAACTCACAATTTTTGCGGGGATAGAAGTGTCACAAACATAGCTTATATAAATAAATAAAAACCGTCTTTGTGTTGAGAACTAACAGGAAATAACCAATGCTTTGTAGCACAAACATACAGATATTTTGTTCTATAAAATTCCACAAAAAGAAAAGTTGCAAAAAGACTATTATAACATTCCGATCAGAAAATGCACTGAACACAAAAATATACCCGCGAAAACAAAAACCAAAAAAAAAAAAAACCACGAAAACAAAACCAAAAAAAACCACGCTGGAAAACAAAACAAACTGCTGTTGCCAAACGCAAAATTCTAAAACCAACTTCAGAATTCGTTCTCGAAACTCCACCCACTACAGTGATGTCATATTGCTGTGGCCAATGAGAGAAGACGCCTGTTGCAGGATTTAGTGAGTTGTGTTTTTTAATTTGCAAATTCGTTTGCACACGTACTTTCGACGAAAAATCCGAAGTCAGATAGTTCGTTTACTGTTGTTTTAAAGAAATAAATTGGATAAAAAACAGGAATATAGGAAATATAGGACATTTTCCAAAAATATAGGAAATATAGGACGATTTCCATACTTTTTTTGAAAATATAGGAAATATAGGATACATAGGACCACTTCGACCCCTGTACAGAGCAAAATCATGAGTTATAGGAGTTTTAGAATTCAAGCATCAAAACTTTAGAATACATATGATCGGGTAAACATTGTCAATAGGACATCACCTTTGAGTTTAACACGCGGAAAAAAAATAACGAATAGGATTTAGGATAGCAAAGAAAAGTTGGAAAAAATGAAAGGGGAAGGGGTACTCACGAATTACCGGTCCGTGGTTGGAAGGGAACCAGGACACCAAAAGGCGTCCTACATGTTCGAAAAAAAACTCCAAGTGAAGACACGAACACAACATTTTCCTGCTCAACGAGACAGGTTATCATAATCAAAAATCTCGCCAAGCGCGAGTCAAAACAGGAATTGGAATGGAAGAAAAACTACTAACACCATAAGCAGAAGCACATCACCAAGTTAGCCATTCTAGAGGAAAACACAAAACTCGCAATTTAGGCGATACCGAAAATACATGTAGCGTGGGAAAGATCAGGGGTGATTGTGTGTTTATCAAAAAATACCTGAAAGTTTTAAAGCGAGAATCTTTGGCCCCTCTTACTTAAGTGCATCTTTGCCATAGTCTTAAATAGTTCAGAGTCAAAATATTGCGTGCACATTTAATTAAATTTTTGATGGATTACAAAGTTACTTTTGAGCTGGTGTTATACAAATTATCTTGACATTTGACCATCTTAAGGGATAGGTGTCCATCTTAAGGCTCTTTCAGGTGTATTTGATGAGTATTATATAATTTAAAATAAATTGCGGAGGTAGGGAGATAAAAGCATAACGAAAAAAGAACATAATTCCGGTATTTTCAGACATGAAAATACCGGAAATACGTCCGAAATTACCGGAAATTCAGTAAAAATCGGACCACAATCACCCCTGGAAAGATGGGTTCCTTACTTCACAAAATTGCTAGAAGGACCAGCTCCCCACAAATTCTTAGAAAAAAGACAATAACATTGCAAGGACAAAAAAGCTAGAAAACACATGTGCATTTTCGACTAACCGAAGTACATCTCAATGACAAAGTGAAAAATTGGAAAGGAATGAGAAAGAAAAAATAGACGACAACCAAATGCATCTACACATAATTATGAAAAGAAATCATTTAATTCAAAAAACCCAAATCTAATTGCAGTGAATACATAAATTTAACAATGTCATTTGTGAAATGGAATATTCACATGACATTGATTAATGAAATTATTACCAAGTGTTTGTCTCAAGTCTCAAAATACTTTGGGGTAAATAATGTAAGTCTAATTCACGTCAAAGTGTTTCTTTGGGGAAAGTTTTTGTGCACATAATTCATCAAAATCTTGAGAAAAACGTGAGTTAAGCTGTTAAATTTGCATTAATTACCACTCATATGCTCTAAAATCAGCCTTAGCAAAATTTTGTACTTTTTTTCTTTCATTTTTTCGCTGCCACTAAAAATCCTATGGCTTTTAGTTGTCTTTTTTTTTTTTTTTGCCTCCCCCCCCATCTTTTTAGTTCCAATCGCTGCCTCTGCGTTTGTAGATAAATATTGCATGATAAAATAATTATTTTACTAGAAATTGGCGAGATGAAAACGTTACATAAATAAACTAAAATACAAGTTTTTCAAGTGATTATCGAGAAGAACATAAGGGAAGGAAACATCACATGAGTTCAGAATCTGTTGCTCATGGCTGCAAAGGAAAACCCGCTTTTTAAATTCTACTTTCTATTAAGAGCTATGAGCAACAATACACAGGAATCTCTCTACACAAATTTTTAAGCTGTTTAAGTTTTATTTCCCATGAAATTCAGCTTGAAAGATATAGACTAATTATTGAGAATAGAATCACATCTTCAGCTTTAGTATCACTCAGGCAAAAAGTTGCCATGAAATAATATCTATTAACTAGCATTGATGTTTCAATCTTTTGTATTTTAAGTTACATCAGGCCTTTCCACCCTTCGTATCATTTAATTTAAAAATGTGTTTTAATGATTCAGAATCATTGTATTATAGGGTCATTCCACCAAAATGTCAATCTGTAGGTCAAAATTTCAAACTTAATTAATATTAATGTCTTATACATCATTTTAGAGATAATTTTTAATTTTCTAATCCCGTAAAAGGTTTTTACAAGATGGCTGCCATGCGTAGAATAATTACTGCTTGAAGATCTTTAACAACACTGTGTAAATTTTATTTGTGTGACCTGTAATTTTTATGCAGACATTTGATTTAAATAAATTTATTTCAAATTATCAAATTTTAATGAAATTTTTAAAAATTTTTCCAGTTTTTCTGCAATAATGGTCAACTTTAAGGCACAAGCGATAAGTCAAGATGTTTTTTGCAGTTGAAATCCTATTGAATGACCAAATGTCTCTACAAAAGGCAGCACGATTACTTAGTGTTTATCAGATTTTGATTTTTTTCACTCCACCCTAGTGCACAGCCATAATACATTTCCTTTTTATTTGACCAACTATTTTTATTCAACTAGGCTTTTTTGATCTATATTGAAATTGTTACATCACTAACAATTTTATGAAAATAAATTTAAAAAAGATATATCATATAATTACACATTGTTTCAATGAAATATCTAAATATAATATAGATATATAGCATATTCCTTTTGTATATTTTTAGTAAAAAATGAATGATATTCATATGATTAATAAAAAAATATCAAAATATCAGATAGATATAGCGATGCATATCATGACATATATTGACTGAAATATATCAGCAAACCCTGTCCACAACACATGGTAGTATTTTTGCTCTTTTATAACTGCTATGAAATGAATAACTTTAAAATATATTTAGTCCGCTCGGTCATGCTAGTTTTTGAAATTTACTTTCAATAATTCAAAATTTCATCACATACGTTAGAAGAATTAGCATAAAAAGACAAAATTAAGAACTAAAAACCTGAAATGATTTCACACATACAAATGGGTTGAATATTTTTATACAGAGCAGTAAAAAACAGTGATAAATAGGCACAGCTTACCCTCACAAAAAACATAGGATCACCATTTTTCATCATCTCTTGAAAGCCTCAAACAGGATTGACAGTTCCTATCTATATGATTGAATAAAAATGATTATATCAGGATTGGTGAATTTTCGACATTATTATTTGGTTTTTAATCACGATGCAAAAAACATATTTTTCAGTCAAAAGTTTAATACCCTGTACCCAAGCTGTAAAACGTTTTTTAAACAACAGCTTTACAATTACAGCTTCTCATACTTTTGATTTTAGACACTTAAATAAGTTTTAAAACATTAAAAAGAACATATTCTATCCAAAGCCGAAAACCTAGTTTTGGGTTAACAAGATCATATGAAATGGAGAATTGTTAAATGCTGCAAAAATAATTGAAAATTATAAATACATTTATTGTCATCAGGGTTCATACTCGATTCGAATGAAAAAATTCCATGACCTCGTTAGATGAAGAGAATAGTACTATTTAATATCAAACTTGCCGATTTTTGGAAATGAGCTTTAGCAAAACTTCTTCTTAAATGCCACTATTTCTCAAAGCACTTACTTGTGATTAAAAAAATATCAGTATACACCTAAAAAGCTAAACTCTATTCTTCTGTGTCTTCATCATATAAATTTTTGTAAAGGAAAGATAGTGAATGGAATATAATGATACTTAAAATCAAATCTAATAGTTTTTTTTTTCTTTTTGTAAACAGTTAGAATGATAATGAATAAGACAAAGGTTGAATGAATCATTACTAAGTTTCAATAAATTGCATCAAAAGTTGCCTTTTAGTGTCAACAGTGTACTTAATCATCCACATAATTTGACAGTGTTTTGGTTCTTTAAAACAACGCTACATTTTTTGGTAAATTCATGTTTCTAAACCAGATATTTATATTAAAAAATATATATATATTCAGTAGTGAATTAAAAAAATGTACTTGTTTACTTATTTGAACATTTTCAAATGCATATAAATTAATAGACTCAGAAATTCCAGAATATAGTGTTTGATTCCCGACATTGACCATGGCAGTGGGGTGCACGGATTAGTTTTAAAGACCGACTAAGCAATTGGTAGGTGCAGGTGGTCTATGAGGATGTCAAATGCAGGCCGTATGTTGGACACTACTGTTTTAGAGTATTAGAATTATCCTATTTCTGCATTCTATCGCCTGATTAAAGATTTTTAGTTTCTGAAACCTTCAACAAATTAGTTAAACTCTGATAAGTTCTATAATTAAGTTTTTATGAGAGATGAAAATGAGAAATATTCGAATTGCGCGTTTTAAGTGTGCGTGGCAAAATCAAGAATGTGAAAGTTTGCTACTACAGAATATAAAGTATAAGAATTGTTGAAAATAATGGTAAATTCAAAATGAGTGATGTCCAAGCAGTAAAATCACATTGCGAAAAAAGACAAGCAGTTGCTACAGAAGTGGATGCAGTGAGATTTATAAATTCAGATTTGTCTATAGGATCATTCAATTTTCCAGTTTTAATAGCGTTTATGGTGCAGTACTGTTAAATCACTCAATATTTCTAATGCTCTTTTAGCTATTGTTACTTTCTCTTGGCCCAGGACATTTTTTCATGACTTGGAACAAATTTCCATGACTTTAAATGAAAATTGTTATTTTCCATGACTTTCCCAGGTATGAAAAATTTGCTTATTTTTTTTCCATGACTTCTAGGATTTCCATGACCAGTGCAAACCCTGCGTCATTCAAAGTGTGAAATTGCAATTAATAAAATATTTCAATTTTATTCATTTTCATACTGTTACATTTGTATTTTACCCTCCAAAGGATGAAATAAAAAATACTGGTTTTGAATCTTTTTGTAACCCAAGTGTACTCCTTTTTGATTACATTAATAAAAAATGGGAAGAGATCCTCCTAATTCACATGCTGTATAGAACAGGGGTCTCCAACCCTATGTCCACAGGAGCTACGGCACTGGCTGATCGTCTTATGTTTCCTACCGCTGGAAGAGGATAAAAATATTTCAGTTTTAAAGAAATGCAGTGCGAAACTTCTCACATTTAACTATTAGCTATGCAAAAGTAGAAATGACACCTAACATTGTTATAAGCAAAGCGAAATACAGTGCCCGCCACTAATAAAATCACTGGATTATAAAATCAGCCGCTTTTTAAAATCAAATCCTTGCAATACCGAATCAAGTTAAAATCATCCTTTAATAAAATCACTTTCGCCGTTTTATAAAATCAAACTTTTGGACGTCATGTGTAAAAAATTGATAAAGGAGCACCAAGAAGCGAAGGAATCGGTCTCAAAAGATGAAGAAATCACTGTGCCAAATTTGCCTCTTCAGTAGATGTCAGAAAAGCGCTTTTTGATATACAATGAACTAGAGCAAAGAGAAAAATGTAATGTTGAACGTTACAAAACATTTTGTAAACTCTCAAACGATATTAAATCTTTGCTCTGCAATTCTGTAAACATAACAACAATGAGTCAATATTTTAAGACTCCTGTGCAAGTATAAGAAAATGTTCCTCATCTTCAGTTAAAATGATAACTGTATTTGAAATACTCATAAATGATGTAATTCATTACGTTTTTTGAGTAATTAAACTTCAAAACCTTTAATTTTTTTAAATGTTTTTTTAAAGGTATGCCAGTTTATAAAATCAGCCGCTTTATAAAATCAAATGTTCTCAGAACGAATGCGATTTTAATAAGCGGCGGGCACTGTACGACCAATCTCTTTTTTTCTACCGCCCCAAGTTGTAGCTAACCAAATTTCTCGTATAGTATGATTGTGATAAGATTAAGTCTGAGCTTAAGTCTGACTACACTTCTCGGCCAGCACAATACAATAAAAATATATTAAAGATGTATTAACTGTGTAATAAATTTTGATGATAACCAATTATATAACTATGAGTTACCAATTAAAAAAACTTGTAATTACTTCGGTTAAAAAACATATTTAAGTTATAACTCAAAGAATATTTATTATAATAATGCCTATTGTGCTTGTGATATTTAGGTACAAAATCAAATATTTAATATCATGAAGCATATTCATGTACCTTATGATCAGTCATTGTACATGCAACACATTAGTTTTATTCAAGCTAAAAAGTTCAAAAAATAAAATGAATGTAAAATAGCATAGCACAGATCCAAGTGATCAAAAGCATTCTTGCCTTTTTTTCTCCAGATAATTTAAAAATTCAGAAATTAGTCAATCTAAAATTTCAATCTAATTAAAATTTACACTAAGTCAATTTAGAATAATACTTTGCATCAAAACAATTCATAGTTAATACAATTAGAAAAACTCCATTAAATGGTCTGCTCTAGTAAAAAAAGAATCATGTCAGACGAGTTAACAAATCAAGAAGTTTCATATAAGTGAATCAAAAGCGGCGGATTACTCATAGAACTTATCCTTTCAACAGAATGCAAATCCTTGAAGTTGTAGAGTTATAAAATAGTTATACTGCACGACATTAATGCTAAAAATTATATATTTAAAACGCTTACTTTTGTGACCTGATCAATAAAGTCATCAATAATGCTGAGCTTGCCCTCAATACCACTATCTTCTGACAGCTCTCTCTTTCACGAGTATTTTCCGAATTTCTGAAAAGATCCATTTCAATCATTTTAATTCCAATTATGCTAAGCTTTCCTATTAGTAAGTGAAAATAAAATAGAGATAAGTAACTTTAGTCCTGCTGCAAAAAAGAATAAAGTTCAGTGGCCCAGCAAAGTGGGTGGAGGGAGAGGGGTTGGGGGTAAAAACATTTCCGCCAGAGGTCTTGGTTGCCAATCTTAATACAGAAGTTAATACACATGTAAGACTGTTGTGATAAAAAAAAAAGCTAGTGCAGAATGTGCACGCTTAAGTATTTACAAATACAAAAGCGACGACCAGCAACAGGCTCTGGGCCCAGCTAGGCTGCTCCTAGTCAATTTACAAACCCCAGTGAAGATCAATGGCCCTCTTAAAACTATCAACTCCCTTGCTCATTACCACCTCTTTCGGTAAGCTGTTCCAAAGTTCCACTACCCTGCTAAAATAATAATTTTTCCTAATATCCATGTTAGCCTGAGATTTAAATAGCTTAAAACAATGACCCCTCGTCCTGTTTTCAGTGCTAAACTTCAGCCCCATGACATCTTTCATTTTAATAAATTTAAACAGCTGAATCATGTCCCCTCGGTCTCTTGTACAGTCTCTCAAGACTGTACATTTTTAGCCTTCTAAGCCTGGAATCATAATCTAAGTGGGAAAGTCCACTTATTAGCCTTGTAGCCCGCCTTTGAACCCTTTCCAATACATTAATATCTTTCTTAAGATAAGGAGACAAAAACTGAACAGCATACTCCAAATGAGGTCTTACCAAACTTCTGTATAAGGGCAGAAGAACTTTAGATTTGTTTGAAATAGATCTATTGATAAACCCAAGCATCTTATTGGCTTTGTTACTAGCTATGCTGCACTGCTGGCTGAATTTTTAATCCTGACTTATTAAGACCCCCAGATCAGTAACTTTTTCTGCCTGACTAATGGCTGAACCTTACAAACAATAACTTATATACTTATTTTCATGCCCTAAATGTAGCACTTGACATTTCCCAACATTAATAGCCATACCCCATTTATCAGCCCAAAAAAACTTTCAGTTTTTCTTTAATTTTATGTATCATTTATAGCCCTAGGTGCAATAGTTTATAAAATATTGTAACGAATCCGGTGCGGCTTCCAACTCTCTTGAAAGGACGACACAGTTCTTGATAAAAACACAGGAGCTTTATTTACACTATGTACAGAAGAAATCGTTAACATCTGCTAAATTAATCATCAGCAATTAAACAAATATCACTCAACACCGTAAACTCAACGGTTACACACGTATTTACTTCCAAATACGAAAACAACACAGCGAAATGCCTCGCAATAAAACAGAGCTAATTCACTCTCAGTTCGAATTCTCAATCGAAACTAACTTTTTATCACGCGGGACGCTTTTATAAACATCGAAAAGTTTCCACAACATTCGAAATTCTTCTCGAAATGCGTAGACCGGTATCAAATTTTATCAAAAAAAAAGGAAATAGGGGGACGGTATACTTTAGCCGAATGTATAGGGGTTGTATATTCATTACGGAAAACTATTTACAGGTTACTACAATAATTACTATTTACAGAATTTGTAACAATATGAATTTTTAAAACTGGGATCTTCTTTTATGCTAACCCTGTACAATGTTTCACATTGCATAAAGTTTAACATACAGCATATTTGATGCATCATGTTTCATTGTATTGTGCAGGTACATTTGAGAATCAACCATTTCTCCTAGACTAAGGACAAAATTTCCAGACAAATATTTTTTTTTACAATCAAAAAAGAATAAGAATACTAGCAATGAGTCCAAAATATGTTAACTAGCAACTAGGAACTTTAACTTAGTCTCAACTATTTCACTGATGTTGATGGAGATAAGCCTTGAAACCAAGTAATGATCATCCTTTCCACCTCGAGGCAACAAAGAATTTACTTTTGACTTGTGGCAACAGCGTAAAAATAGAACAAGATTTTGTTTATTGCGATGAAGGTGACATGAAAGGAATTTGGCCTATTTTGTTGAAAGAAGTTTAATTAGATGTAAATAATCTCAAATAAATGTGTTTTTTAATATAAGCTTTTTCTTTGAAGAACGTCATGAACTTTAACATTACTGCGTAGACAATTTGGCTCACCAAGTAGAAAAATGTGTTACGAAATGGTAACAGACGTAGTATAAATATTATAATTTTACTGCATTTGAGTGAACTTTTATAGCTGTACCATTATGGCTGTTATTCTGTTCCTAAATTTTTGTATATAGTCCATGGCTCATTGTTTGTTTCATTATTTAATTCAATATTCATCATTCAATTTCAAGTATTGGTTGAAAACTGAGCTAATTAATCCTTAATTAATCCTATATATAATTTTTGTCTATTGGGTTCTTGGCTTTGGAGACCTTTTACTAATTTAGCAGTAAGTTACTACCCTAAGCCAGGGCTAAAGCAGAGTTACTGCAAGATACTGACAGCCCAGTTATCCCATCAAATGACTGCAGTTTCGCCCTTGTAATGAACTCATCAGCCTGGAATAGAGAATAACCAAGCTGGAGGCAGATGTCATCTCATTGAAGCTGAGAGTGCCAACAAACTGGTAGATAAAGTAAATTTAGCTCAACAGCAAGAGTCCACAGACATGGTGTAGTTAAACTCTAAAATAGAAGGCAAAGCTTGGGTACAGTGAAACCTGTGTAGTTGACAAGAATAGTGGTCAACTTATAGAGGTTGAATTATATGATAAGTTCTAATTCTGTGCCTGAAAACAGCGGTCAACTTAGACAGGTGGTCAACTTAACAAGTTTTACTGTATTTAGCAGTAAGCTACCACCCCTAAGCTAGGGCTAAGAGATGATATCTGCCTCAAACTTGGTTATTCCCTATTCCAGATTGACAAGTACATAATGAGGATAAAACTGTAGTTTCCGGATAGGATAACTGAGCTGTCTGTATATTGCATGTACTTTCACTAGTATGCATGCTAAGTCAGTCCTTTACTCAAAAAAGATTGTACATCCCTAAGTTAAAAGTTTCAGTAAATTAGTAGAACCAACTAAAAGTTTAAATTGTTCTATCAAATGTTTCCTATTAATACATCAACATATTGTTATAATCTAACTCGATAACAAAATAACGGCAAAGTAAATATAGTTTTTTTCTTTAAATTTATTTTTGACTTCTTAACTTTAAGTTTCAAAGAATAGGATTTAGTATAATATTTCATTTCTACAGGGGCGGATACAGAAAATTTTTGGAAGGGGCCCAAGAAATTAAAGAGTTCAACCCCTCCCCCCAATTCAAATTTTTCATAGCGAAGTTTTCATGATTTTATTTTCAAATGTTGTAAATTTGATGGCCCGCAAAGGAATAAGCGTGGACTGTATAATTTTAAGTAACTATTTTATTTTATCTTAAAGCAGAAGACTATTAGCACTGTTAACATGAAACCAAAAGACACAGCTACATTTCACATAGCATAATGATTGAATGACAAAACACATGGCTTGCAAAGCTGAAAACGTTCTTACAGTTCGTTGCCAAACGGTAATAAGAAAAACAAATAAATCCAAAGGCTTTTCACAATGATCGGGAGGAAAGGTAGACATTTCATTTAGATCATCAACAAATGTGTTTTTTTTCCTAACTAAACATTACGCACTTTTCTACTAATGTGGGAGTAAAATATCTTCTACTATTAGCCAATTAAACACTAAAGGCTATATAATTTCAACGAGATGCGGAAAAATTTGGCAGTTTTACTTAGGAACATTTTTATAATGATTATGACACAAGAACAAGGTTATTAAATAAACCCATACCTCATTTGAGTTTTTTAAATGAATTTATATTTTAACTATAAAATATTATGTAAATAAGAAAATTATAGCTTTATAATATATAGGTTTTATTAAAGAATTCAGAAGCTACTTCCTTGCGAATTTCAAAGCAGTTGATAATTTGTTCTTAAAAATTTAAAAACTACGTGCCGTTTCAATTAATACTGTGGTTTTGCCAAGAAACTATTATGTGATTTACTTCATTTTGCATTTTTTATAAGCTGAAAAAATAGATCTATTTTACAAATAACTTCCTGTATTGAAATGACTTTTCTAGGCATATTTTTACACTTTTTTTTAAAATGTCAATTACTGATTCCATCAAAGAACAATTAATAGACGAATGGCTGTAATACGTTCCTTTGAGTTTGAAACCAATAGGTAAGTTAAATTGCCGCTCTGGTCTCACACTCACGTATTACTTCTTTAGCAAACAAAAATGCTTTTATTCAAATAAGATTTGTCTTGTTTATGTTCTTTTAAAAAACTGTAAACATTTCTTCATGTTATACAGAGCAGTCAATTTTTTTTTAAATGAACTAGTTAAATTAATTTTTCCTTTTGGGGGGGTGCTCCCCCCCCCCTCCAAAAAAAATCTGCTACTACATTTCTATATATCTTAGCAACAAAAGATGTCAACCCAAACAGTACAAGAAATAGTTTGAGACCATAATATCAGACAAAAAAAATTTTGAGTTTTGCAACCTATTTTTCTAGATTATTTTGTTTTACTTACTTATTAATTTCTTTTTTAAACATTCATTTTTTTGTTTACTTTTATATTTATTCATTCATTTGTTTAGTGACTTTTTTTTGTGTATTTAGTAATTAGTATTATTTATTTTATTTATTTATTTAATTGTGTGGAAAATATTTTTCACAAAATGCATTGAAAACATTTATGATTTAAAAAGAGTAAGTGGACAAAATTTGTCTGCTTCATATGATTAAAGGAATAGAATCAAAATGTATAATTATAGAAGCAAATAAAAGAAAAGTATTATCACAATTAAAATCAATTGCTTAAAGTTTGAGATATCATTCATTAATTAACCCCTCATACATAATTGAAGCAACACAGCAATTAGAGTTTCCCCAGCATATGAAAAATTTCTATTTCCCACTCAAATAAAAATTATCTATAAACTATCAAGAAATCATCATTTTTTGATTTTACAGTCGGACCTCCATATATCAAAGTAGCAAATTGCCAGAAAAAAAAAATCAATTTATAGAAATTTTGATACAGTGAAACCTCAATAAGTAGTCGACTGGTAGTGGTCACTCCGTTTAAGTGGTCAGTTTTCTTTGGTCCCGACAAGGTCTCATTCACAGTAATGTAAAATGACCCTCCTTTACTGGTCACCAAATTTAATTTTACCCGCTTAACTAGTCACTCAAAAGTTGTTTTTTAAAATTCCTTTTCCTTATCGGATCTTAGAAAATAGTGTCGACTTGGTTGAAAGGCTGTTTGATATTTATTTTCCTTGAAATCTCGATCCTCGGTTCTGGTCATTCAAAGCATAATTCTTGCTGTGACTCTGCCAAGTGCCGAGAATATGAATCTAACAACTTCCAGCAAGACAGACAAAATCTAATAGCTGGAGCAAGTTGGTCAGTATTTAACATCCATTCACAAGGAACAAAAAACAAAAAATTTAAAGCTTTATGTACATTAGAAGAGATAGTTCTTTTCCGTAAGCAACAACTTCATCAGTCGACATTGAAGGATTGTAATAAATGCACCGTGACTACATTAAAATATGTTGTTATTAAGTAATGTATAAGTAAGAGGAAACAAAACACAGTAACTATCTCATTAGTATTTTTCCCCCTTTTTAAAATTTCCACTAATTTATAGACATTTCTTACATCAGCTATTGTTTTTCTCACAGAATTCTACTGCTATTCATGAATATTTATAAGGCTTTTTTTTTCCTTCCTTAATTTTCCACTCCACATATTCCGCATAAGTGGTCAAAAATTTATGGTCCCTTGAGTGACGACTTAACGAGGTTTTACTGTATATAGAAACAATCTGTTTTTATCATAAAAATCTCCTAAAACATTAAAATTAAAACTAATTTTCGTGTATGAAATCCAATCTCAAATTTATACGAGCATCAGATTAAATGAAATTAAAGAATTAAAAAAATAACAGAAATTACATTTTTGCGCCTTTATACATCTTCATTCTTCGGCAATTCGACTCGATCTGCAACATTAGGGGATTTTCGTTTCGACAATGTAATCGAGAGAAAAGTAAAAGACCAATCTACTTAACTTGAATGGTTTTTACTGAAGCTAAAAAGACTAGGAATGATGACCAACAGACAAAAGGGAAACTTGAAACTGATTTTACAATGTTACTGGTTACAACTAAGATATTTGAGATGAACTTGAGGAATTTAAGACCTCCTGAACAGAGCAACGACCTATCTACACACCCCTCACATCCAGCTTCCTTGTGAGTTTCGTGGCAACCTTTAGTGAACATAATTTTCTCCCCTAACCTTCATTTTTCATGAGACAAAGTCTAAAGCGGGAAAAAAAAATGTATGAATGTCTCGAAATTTTTTTCGATGTATAGAGATTTTTTTGATATATATAGAAACAATTTTTCTATGTAATGAACATGGAAATTTGCTGGGATTTCGATGTATAGAAAATTTCGACATGTGGAAGTTCGATATATGGAGATTCGACTGTATAACAAAAAGAAGATTGGACAGTTTAACTGAGAGAGTTTTGAATGTGATGTTGTGCAGTAACACACAAAATAACTTTAACATCTGGCAAAACACCCACATTTAAGTTTTTAAGACAAGAAAACTTATCAAAAGACTTTTAAAAAGTACTATACAATGTCAAAGTACTAAAAAATACATGTAAAGGTAGAGAAAAAAAAGTAAGTTAAAAATATGTACTACAATTTATCTTTCCTATCTTCCCATCATGCAGACATTATAGGTTAGGAAGGAATAGGTGAGAAATTTTTACCTACACCATGTTTTATACTTTTAATTTGCTCTAAATACAAATAAATGCCAATATATATGATTTGAATGTATTTTTTACCTCTAAATATTTAATACACATTTTAAGATTCGTCAGAGGCTGCTATAAAGTGTAACAAGTACCCCCTTTAAGGCAACCTTTGTTGAACCTTTTTTTTTTTCATCTCTCAACACACCCTTTTAGCCCCTTTGACGTTTATCAACACTTGATCACAAAAGCAATCTGCTTTCTTGAAAAGTAAAAGCTCCCACCAGCAAGCATTGAAATGTAATTCTATCCTTTTCCCTTGTCCACTAGAATTATATAGGAAGAGTGTACAAAATATTTTGTATTTTCGATTATAAAAAAAGCTTCCTTTTAATTGTGTTGAAGTGAAGTGCTCTCTGTCCTTTCTGGATTTGAAGGAAACACTAATATTATGAATCATAGATGTCAAACACACAGTGTGTATCTTTTCCTGCTACTTTGGAACATAACTGCTTTATATTAAGAATATTCTTTAAACAAATATGCATAAACAATAAATGAATGTAGTTTTACCTTAATGTACGCAGTGATAGGAATCGTCAAAGTTGGTCCTGTGCTCAAGTTAGCATTCCATGGAAAAGGCCTTACTTTCTTCTTTTGGTAATATATTAATACAGGAATCACAAACATGACTGTGTAAAAGATAAATAATAGGTGTAATTAACAGCACAACAACAAAAATGAATGATGAATTAAGTGGCTATTTATTTTCCCTCCAAACAGGACAGTTAACAAATTTAAGTAACTACATGCATATTAGAGAAAAGTCAATTTTTTTAGTTCATGCCTATTATAAAAAAGAACTGAAATGAACGCTTGAAAACAGATTTCATGCAGTATTATATATTTCAACGCACAGATTTCTAACATTACATTTGGTGCTGATTGTAAATAAGGATGAAATTCTCAACAGAATCTCATACAATTAAGTTTTTTTTACAACCAAAACTGCTTTAAGAACCGAGACATACAACTGTGTGTTTTTTTTTTTTTTTTTTTGCTAGTCCAAATTATTTATCATCAAAAATACCATTTCTCTAAGTAATCACAGCAGTGCAAAAACAAAACACATTCAATAATTATATTAAAAATTACATGATTCAAATTCTTTGTATGAAAATGCTTTAAAACAATCAACGCAAAGACTTTAATAGGGTTGCCACAAAAGTTTAAGAATGAAATTCCCTGACATTTCCAGGTTTTCCAACTTGATTTTAGAAAAAATCCAGGTTAATGGATGTTGACTTATGTCTGCAATTATGTTGTTGTTTTTCCCTTTTAATGCAAACATTTTCTCTTTATATTAAAAAAAAGTAAGGTTAAAGAAAATTTTAAAAGCAGGTCTGCAGCGGGCCTGCATCTAGGAGACCCCATAGCACCTACAGCTTTGAAATTTTGTACAAAATTACTTCAAGTCTCTGTGGTTTGCACCTAGGGTTTTGTTTTTTAAAATTCGAATTAGTTTTTTTTGTAATTAATTTTTTAAGCTCAAATTTCGCCTAAAATGCCTATTATTTTTTATTAAAAGGATAAAAATTATTTGCACTTATTATTATATATCGTTGGAAAGGGTAGAATTTTCCGTGTTCAACGCAACTTGTTTCAATTCTTTAATGGCGGGAGTTATTTGCGTTTTTAGCTCGAACTTTTATAGGCATAGCTAAAATTTAGGCACTACTTTCTTCATAAAATCTATCAGTGAAATGGGAAGGGATTGTCTCACAGTTTTCTTTTTGATACCACTGGAAAGAGTGGCTTTTTTTTAATTCCAGATATAACTCGACCTATGTTCAAAAATCTTAGTTTCTATCTCCAAAAGAAAAAAAAAGTTACAAGCAGTTCTAATCAAGTTCGAAAAATCTCATTTCCATTCAAATTACTGATGTTTCATTTGGAGTTGCCATAGTTACGTCTTTTTGATTTGTTTGTCCCTTCTTTCTTATTCACAAATTTTAAGGGTTTCCATTTTAATGGAAAATCTTAGGCTCAACTCAATTCAAGCCCCTAAGTAAAGCGCAAAATATATTACTAGAGACCATGAATATGAAAGCGACTTCTCAAACGTACACAACTAGTTTTAAAATGCTCAGGAAACTCCTAGTCTTTATCGCTCTGAAAGTTGGTACGAATTATTTCGAAACCAAGTCACATCACCACTCTCAACTGTAACATAAAGCACTGCAAGGAACTAATACACACATCATTTTGCAGATTGTTTACACATTTCTGCTTCTGAAATATTTCAAAATGGAGATTACATTCAACGAATAGGGTAAGAGTGGGTACAGTGAGACATGAAAATTCAATTACACTTTTTATCATTAACCAGGCTTCTTCGGGAAAAGCGTCGGAAGCAAAGTTGAGCCTGTCTGCCAGCTCCAGGACATCTTGAATTTCAAGAAGGTCATCCAGAATCCCCTATAGATATTAATTCTTGTAAACCAAATGCGTAACAGCTCATAAACAATTACTTTGCATAAAATAGAAATATTGAACAATGTGACAGATACTGCAGTGTTAGAAATTACTGGTTCTTCAGACCAGTCAACATGAATATTTACTGGTCCGCAAACAACATCACTGGTCCGTTTTAAGGAACTGCACGTTTCTGAACATGTCAGGACTCTACATATTTGTCACGCTTGAGTATTGTTTGAATTATTGTTTATAGACTCTAAACAACTCAGGGTTGGCTTTCTGCCAGCAGAAACTAGTTTTTGCCGTGCCAGTGGCAGAAACTGGATATAACCGGTAAAAACCGGCAGAAACTGGCAAAAACTTAAAAGTGTCTTTAATAACTCAAGTAATTAGTAAATGATATTTGTTTGAGTAAACTAAAGAAACATCATTTCATCATTTAAAAAAATAAAATCCAATGCTTGTGCCCTTGATTTAGTTCAGAAAGGGAACTTATAAATTGCAGAGGCTCATAGTATTTGGATTAATTTAACAAAGGATAAAAAATCATACTGGGGTACTTAGGAAAGAGGAGTGACATACAGAATTGAACGGGCATTACTGATTGTAATTTGCTCACTATGCTTCCTCTAAATTGTTTGTGATTGAAATTATGTTACGTGCTTCAAAAAGAAAGTGCCAGAATTTTACTTGCCTAGAATTTTGTACCTAATGTCACAGCTTTGCAAAATAAATTGGCCCCATTTCTCAAAACTAATTTTTCTAGTCAAATTTTTACCACAACCCCAGTTACTACATGGTGGATCAGTTATACAATAGATGAAAGTTTCACGAACATTGCTTGCTCCTTGATGCATTGTCTGCTAGCTCTTCTATTTCAAGAATATTCTAAAGTTTCTCATTTGTGCATATTAAAATGAGAACATGTTTAGATTTTTGAAACCACTTTTCCGAAGAGGAAATTGCAGGGTCCCAACAATGTAACATTTAATTCTGAATTGTGATAATTTTGTAATAAAATTACAGTGCTTTGGTTAACAATTTATTATTTTTTTCCATGTATTTTCTGTTGTATATCAAGAATTAATTTTTAATTTTGTGAATTTTGGCCAGTTTCTGCCACAAATGTGGCAGAAAGTGGTTTTTTGCCATGCCGATTTTAACCGGTTTCTACCAGCGGTTTTTACCATCTCGGCAGAAACTTGCCAACCCTGAAACAACTACAATACTACCTCATTGTTCAATAGTTTCAATGATAGAATCAACTGTTATGCCTATTTCTTCAATCATATACTATACAGGGTTCATACCCTTTAGGCAGAAAAAAATTCAAGCACTTTTCAAGTACTTTTCAAGGTAAAAAATGTTGTTTTCAAGGCAATATCATAAATTTGTACTAACAATATAGTATGCAGATTTCATTTACTACAAACACATAGAAATAAGGCAATAATACAAAAAGTATAGGAAAACAAAATTGCTTTTTCTACAACGAGAGACGATTTGATGAAAGATCTACTGCGTTGAAAGTTTTTCTGAAAATTTTGAAAAGTTTGGTCATAAAGAGAAGCAGATACCAAGAGGTTTAATTTTGGGGTTTTTTAAAGGTTGCAGCAGTCAGAGGTTTGTATATTTTCTAGAATCAGCAAATTAATACTTTAAAAAAAAAACTTTCATAAGTGCTTTTAACTTTTATGGGAAGAAACTAAAATACCCAAGTTCAATGGCATTGCCAGAGAGGAGTTTTTGAAGTTACTCCCCCCCCCCCCCGATTTCAACATTTATTTCCAATATCTATACAGTGGTTTATTACAATATAAGTGCGGTTAGGACAAAAACACTACCCAGAAAGTTATTTCAGTTTGCACTATTAGGTTCTAATAATATTAGGTTTGCAAATCATTTATAAGTATGCAAATCAATTATTCGTATGTATTTATTAGCTGTTCAGCCAATAAGGCATTTCAACTGTCCTCAAGTAAATTTAAAAATTAGGAAGTAAGAAAAGTTTATGAAAGTCCACAGTCCAGTCTCTACACCTCAAAATATACAAAAGCAGCTTAAGCAGTGATAAATACTCTGAATGCAAACTTGAGCCTATTCAGCTTTCATTGATTAACTTGCAATAGACAATAAATGTGCAAGTTCAGATTTACAGAGCCATATTTCGAAATTGAAAAGATTCACAAGAAGTTGACATATATTATGACAAAAGTAGTTTTATTTTGGGAAAAAAATGGGTTATTGTTGAAATTAGAATTTAAATTTAGAAAGGCAATAATATTCAGGTGATTTGTGAGTTCATAAAAAATTACCTGAAAGTTTCAAAAAGCAAAATGGGGCGAGGGGGGGGGGGAATAATTTTTAAAACTAAAACCCCTATTACTTGAATCTACATATGTACAAAAATAATTTTTGCTATGCATACAATTCATAAAATAGTTTATTAAGTCGAAATATTCTGTATAGAAATACCATGCCCATTGCCCACTGCCTGTTGATAACCAGCAACAGGCACTGGGCCTAGCTAGGCTGGTACTGGTCAATTTATTAGATCCAAATGAAGATGAATGACCCTCCTTAAACTATCTACCCCTTTGCTGATTAAAGCCTCTTTCAGTAAGCTCCAAGCACCCACAACCTTAATAAAGTAGTAATTTTGAACATTTGAGGAAAAGGGGAAAATTGGAGATATAGGAAGGTAAAAGCATAAAAACGAACACTACTGGATTTCAAGTGAATAATCATAACACAACCACCCCTGTTATACACCTTATTTATTTTAGCAGACATAAAAAATGATGTACTTATAAATAAAATTATATAAATCAACTTTATATTTAAAATACAAACTTTAAGTTAATTTGTTAGGTGCTCAACTGCTGAAATTTAAATTTTTAAAAAAAAAAATCTATTATGACCAAAAATTAGGTAAAGATAATCATTCAAAATTGCAAAAATAAATAAGCAAATAATTAAACAAGACCAAGGTAATAAATTCTTTAACTCTTTAGTTATTAAAATAAAACATAAAATGAGCAAATCTGATGTAGCAGTGTCAAAATAACAACTAATTGCCAAAAATATAAAAATATTTACAAAATGCAAAAGGATTGAAATCTCAAACAAGGGAAGCAAATTTTTGCGAATTAAGTTTAATGTTGTCATGTTTCCCATAAAATAAACTTACATTTTACTGAAATTAAGCATAAAATATGCTAATCTACGGTAGCAAATATGAAAATAACATCTGATTAGTGAATATATTTAAATATTTGCAAGATGCAAAAAGATTGAAATTTCAAACACGAAAAGCAATTTTTCGCAAAGTCTTAGTTCGTTCGACGTGGCATGTTTCCCATGAAATAAATTTATTTGATTTTTATTAAAATTAAACAAAAAATATATTAATCTAAGGTAGCATATGCGAAACTAACATTTGATTAGCCAAAATATTTAAATATTTGCAGGATGCAAAAAGATTGAAATTTCAAACACAAGAGCAATTTTCCGTGAAACCCGAGTAAGTTCAATGTTGTCATGGTTCCCAAATTAATTTCTTTGTTAATTAATGAAATTAAACAAAAATAAACTAATCTAAGGTACCATATGTCAAAATATCTTTCGGTTGTAAAAAACATCAAAATATTTACAAGATGCAAAAGGATTGAAATCCCAAACACGGAAGCAATTTTTCGCGATGTTGCATACTGAATACATGTTCAGAAAATTGCATTGGTGAAATACTTTTTTAAAACTTCTAAGCACAATTCGTTAATTTTTGAGAGAATTTAAGCACTAAGAAACTCTTTCAAGGTTTTAAAACTTTTTCAAGGTTTTAAAACTTTTTCAAGGTTTTCAAGCACTTGAAAATGAACTTTTTTTTTCAAGCACTTTTCAAGGTTTTTCAAGGGCGTACGAACCCTGTATACGTGAGGGGTGCCCACCTGGGGGGGGGGGGGGGTCATGCCACAATCTGTGCCATTGAAGTTTTTAAGAGGGTGTTTTGAGAGGTATTTTTTTTATTTTTGGGGGGGGGGAGGTTCTTGATATTGCATGGGGTGAGAGGAGGTCTGTGAGATATTTAGGGGAGGTGCACCCAAGCTCTTGGGGGGGGGGGGGGACAGATTGAAGGTAGCCTCCTGTTGGAACAGACTAAGTGATGTTGATTTCTTCAGTCTTGAATTTGTTATTAGAACCCAGTGGCGCCGACTCCATGGGGCTTGAGGGGGCCCGAGCCCCCTCAAAAATATTTTTGAGGGGGCAGAGCCCCCCCAATAAATCAAGAAAATTATAAGTTACATTATGCTTTCTAAACTCATAAATTTATCTTTTATTTTCCTTGTTTCAAGATAGTTTACCTTGTAAAATATATTCAGTAATGAGTTAAAACAAATAATTATTACGGTTGTGTAAGCAGGTTAACTGAAAACGAGTGGTGCGAATGATGATAGTGTTACAGTGCTGCGAGTACTGTAAAAATTTGTCCCAGTGCTCGAACTTACGGGTCAAGTCTGTTGCCGGTGGGCAGCGCTCACCTAAGTGTTGCTGATCTGGAAAAATATATATGAGAGTTTGCTTTGTATATAAAATGGGAGGCGTGATAGTTTTGAATACTTTTGGGAATCGTGTTTAAAAGAAAACCTTCACAAAATGATGATCCTTCCCTTCCTCAGAATCGACGTGTACCAAAGAAGTATGAAAACAATGAAGGCAGCTCACCGCGCACTTTCAAAATCCCAAAGGAAAACATTTGACTCGCGCTTCTTATGCGAAATAGCTATAACACGATTTTTTCTCCAGTATTCAGACCTAACGCAGTTCCTCACCGCAACACGAAAATTCTCGGAAGGGAATCGTGGTGTGTTCGTATCAGCTTTGTTATTGGCTACTAAAAAATTTTTTTTCATGAATGGATCTTTCTCCTTTTAGCATCGCTGGGAGTAGAAGTTCCCTTTTCATTTTAAATGCGAAAATTAATGAAATATAATGACACCTAAGAGCGCTGTTTCATCTAAAGTTTGTGAAGATAAAAAGAGAAAGTTTCATGACAATTAAAGAAAAGCTAGAGCTTCTTGAAAAGCTGATGGTCAACTAAAAAATGCGTTGAAGGTAGCACGAGAATTCGGTATGAGTGATTCTTCCGTACATACAATTACAAGTCAAGAAAAGGAAATCCGTAAAAATTCACCGAGTAGTGTCTTGCAAAAATTTATGAAAATGGAAACTGCTCATGTATTGTGTACGAATATCATTAATTGATCGACTGTACAGTACAACTAAAGATGCATTTGCTTTTCTTACTATATACTGTGTCTACCGTATACCGGTTTATTTTTTCTTTCTTTCCCATTAATCATTGATTTTGTACATCGTAGCAGTATTTTATGTTGAACAAAACGTTTTTTTTAAATACAAGTAAACATTCAGTTCTTTATGTAAGAGACAGTAATGTACAGTTAGTTAAGAGATGGTTTTTATCAGTTTGAGGGGGTATTTACAAGTGTCTAAAATAATTGGGTACGTTTATAAAAAATTTTACACATACCCTTTTCCACAACGCGAAAATTCGACCTACGCGAGAGGTCTTGGAATGCATCCCTCGCGTAAGACGGGAATTGACTGTACTGCAAGGCAATATACATTGAGGTTTGTAAAATGGTGCAATTTTGCATTATTGGGCGATTTACATCAACTGGACGCACACAGGTCATTGCAGTTGAACAAGAGTGCTTGCTTTTATTAAACAGAGGTGAAAGAGAAGAGAACATTTTGAAAAATCAACTGAGTTTTTCAAAAATGACCTAGACATTGAGAGACTGCGTTTACACTTGAATATGTTAGCCAATATCACTAATGTAAAAACAACTGGTCTTAAAAAGCATGCGTAAATTAAATTTCCTTTTTACAAAAATACTGTGTGTGTTTGTATTTATTTCTTCCGTTTTTCGAAGCCAAAAAATATGTGTCGGGCTCGTCGAGTTTTCGAGGTTATAACGTTGATTATATGATTTTAAAAAAACTTTAAAACTCACTATTTTTCATCTCAAATTTAGAAAATTTCCTGCGGCATGCCCCTTTCCCCCGATATTTTTTAAGTCGGCGTCTCTGGCAGTGCCCTTCAATGCAAGTCAAGCGCCCTACCTTTTCCATGCCTAGCTACGGCACTGCATGACTCCCCATAAAATCGAACAAAAAAATGTCTCTTACTAAGACAAGTGACATGATCTAGTTGAACCAGAAAAATTTGTATACCAATTTTTGGATTGTTTTACTTTGAAAACGCCATGCCACATACTGTTTGTGAATAAAATATGACAACGTATATAAAGTACAAATTCAAAATGAAAAAAGGTTAAAAAACCAGCAAACAGCTGTTTCGGCACTCTAAAATACAAGTGCCATCATCAGTGCAATTAAAAACGAAGACAGGTTCAACCCGACTAAAACACAGTCGAGGCGAACATTGGAATGAGAGACGAGTTGTAAAAGATATGAGAGCAGTACCGGAAACGATGACGTCAAGGTTACGTCAGAACTACAGAGGACAGTTGCACTCAGGAGAAAACGTCACGGACAAAAAATAAATCAAATAACAGACTTCCAAACATTAGGAAAAGGGGGAGTGCTAGACAAATCATTGACGATTGAATTAGCATTTTTCCATATGTAATATGACTCCCCAAAAATCTAAATCATGAATGGACGAACACTCGTGAATAACTTTGGCGGAAGAAAAAATAAAATTATGGCCACAAGACCAACAATGTTGAGCAATAGAGGAGCGTTTGAGATCCTGTTTTTTGACGTAATTCTCGTGTTCTTTTATCCGGAATTTGAGGGATCGTCGAGTCTGCCCAATGTAGGCCAATTTGCACTGGCAGGCCACTGGAAACACTATAAATGCCCCATTTGTCAAGGTTCTGGACAGGGTGTTTAAGCTGTGAAAATTTTAATTTATTAACAGGAGAAAAAGTGACGGAAAAATGAAACTTTTTTAAGATTTTGGCAATTTGTAGACTGATTTTAGGAAAAAAGGGTAAGACAACGGAACTCGAATAGTTCACAGGAGCAAGTGTTTGATTTTTGTTAGCTGAGCTACATAGCTTCTTATAAATGGTATCAATAATATCTGATGTGAATCCCCGATCAACCGCAATACCTCGTAGGTAATTCAGTTCTGATGAAAGTAAATTGGAATTTGAACAAATGGCTAAAGCACGGTAAATAAAAGATCTAAAAGCAGCCAATTTTTGTTTAGGAGGGTGAACGGATAACTTGTGGGGAGGGGAAGAGAAACAGCAAAGGGTTTACGGAAAACAGTAGTTGTAAACATATTGTTATGACGTAATCTTTTATTTACCGTGCTTTAGCCATTTGTTCAAATTCCAATTTACTTTCATCAGAACTGAATTACCTACGAGGTATTGCGGTTGATCGGGGATTCACATCAGATATTATTGATACCATTTATAAGAAGCTATGTAGCTCAGCTAACAAAAATCAAACACTTGCTCCTGTGAACTATTCGAGTTCCGTTGTCTTACCCTTTTTTCCTAAAATCAGTCTACAAATTGCCAAAATCTTAAAGTTTCATTTTTCCGTCACTTTTTCTCCTGTTAATAAATTAAAATTTTCACAGCTTAAACACCCTGTTCAGAACCTTGACAAATGGGGCATTTATAGTGTTTCCTGCCAGTGCAAATTGGCCTACATTGGGCAGACTCGACAATCCCTCAAATTCCGGATAAAAGAACACGAGAATTACGTCAAAAAACAGGATATCAAACGCTCCTCTATTGCTCAACATTGTTGGGCTTGTGGCCATAATTTTATTTTTTCTTCCGCCAAAGTTATTCACGAGTGTTCGTCCATTCATGATTTAGATTTTTGGGAGTCATATTACATATGGAAAAATGCTAATTCAATCGTCAATGATTTGTCTAGCACTCCCCCTTTTCCTAATGTTTGGAAGTCTGTTATTTGATTTATTTTTTGTCCGTGACGTTTTCTCCTGAGTGCAACTGTCCTCTGGAGTTCTGACGTAACCTTGACGTCATCGTTTCCGGTACTACTCTCATATCTTTTACAACTCGTCTCTCATTCCAATGTTCGCCTCGACTGTGTTTTAGTCGGGTTGAACCTGTCTTCGTTTTTAATTGCACTGATGATGGCACTTGTATTTTAGAGTGCCGAAACAGCTGTTTGCTGGTTTTTTAACCTTTTTTCATTTTGAATTTGTACTTTATATACGTTGTCATATTTTATTCACTATGCAGTACAAAGTTTTCGACTACTTTTTATGTACATACTGTTTGTTTTTTAAATTATACACACCAGAAAATATGTAAATTGGCATTTTCAAGGCACAACAATCGACCTTTATTTGGGGGGGGGGGAACCTCCATGGGATTACATAACCCTAAACCCCCGGTGATGACTGGGCCAGCCCCCCAATGATTTTTGCAAGTCGGCGCCCCTGTTAGAACCGATGGGTTTTAATCTAAATTTTACTAGCAATTTTACTTTAATGGTTAGAACTTTGGTTTTCTGAAATAATCATTACTGGACTATCTTCGGTAAATCGAAATTTCTGAAAAAATTTTAAGGGGGGGGGGGGAGACACATTAGGGAGAGGATGTTTTAAGCCAAAACTTTTTTAATTGCATTTTTAAAGGTAAGTTAAATTTTCTGTAAATCCATTTTCAAAAGACAACATTTTTTGCTTCAGAAATCATATATTTTTAAGCAACAAAATTTTGTTCATTTCTGGCTTAAAAAATTGCATTTAATTAATTAAATGTATGATCAGTCATGTATGGCACCAAAGCTCTCTTTTTTTCGTTTAATGACGCTAATATTAACATACTAAATGACATCTGACAAGCCTTACTTTGTTCCTTTATTTTATTGTGAAAGTGCTTTTTTTTTTTTTTTTTTTTTTTTTTATGAAATAACACTGGAAATTTTTCAAATGTCACACTGAAAATATACTGAAATTCAGGACCACCAAATGAGTCAACATCCTATAATATAATAGGGGGAATTGGGACTGGTTGGACCAGCCTTGATAATTTAATTTTTTTTTCTTTTAAATTCACTAACAAAAAATAGCGCTTATAGTTCTATAATTCCTATGATGAAATCATATGGTACAGTTATTTTGAACAAATTTCAGAAACTTATTTTGGTAGAGCTATTTTTGATCGATTAACTTTCATAATTAAGCAACTTTATTTTTTTAAATGGTTTTTATGAAGAACGAAGCAATAAATTGAATTCCTCTCCTAAAATAAGTTCTTTTAGTTCTTAAGTATCAGCAGTTTATTTTTTGCTGTAAAGAAAGAATTCAGGACAACTTTTTTTAGACCAAGAACCTAGGGTATGTTGATTCACTTTTAGAAAACACACAAAAACTTTTAGAACAATTAAAAAAACAATAGGTAGCACTAGTGAAGTTGCTAAAAACACAATTGTACTGATTCTTGAAAAAATGTAACAGTAGACATTTGTCAATTTTGATTATATTGATCTTTAAACTTTGGTTTTTGATTCTAAATCACAAAACAACATTTGTTTGTTACAAATATTGGATAATATTTATCATTAAAATTGTAACAGAAGTTGTTCTTGTGATGTGGGGACCCCAGGACTGTGGCAGGTTGGTTCACTCCACAAAGTTCTGTTAAGGGGTCAGAGTACCTTTCAAACATTTTTGTTTTTTAATTTAAGTAAATTTTATATTTCTTTGAAACCATAACATGCATACTTATTTCTTAATCAATCATTTATTTTCAAAATTTAAAAATATTGCCAACTTTTTTAAAAAATTCAATAATTGAAAAAGAATTTCAATTTTTTGAAATTTCTAAGGTTTTTTTTATTTTTGCACTAATTACACAATTTTTTTTTTTGCTAAACGATCACTATTATCATCTCTAAAAACCTGTGCATTCATTTGCTTAGGAGTTTATTAGAAAATTTTCTGGGATCAATTATGTAAAAAATCAAAGTTTTTTTTTAAATTTGTTTTTTAAGGTTTAACGTTCTCTAAACATTTGAGTAATTTACAAAATGCTTATCCAATGCAGTTTTGTCAAATATGTTATCCCAATTGCAAAAAGAATTACTTTAAAGCTGTATCTTTAATAGAAAAAAAATCCTCAGGGATTCTAATGACATGAAAACACAAAAAAACCATCATCGAGAAAAAGCAGTTTGAAGTTTCTCTTTTGCTTAAGAACACATAGGGAGCATGGCCTAAAACCACTCATAACTTTTTAAATATTTGAGCTACAGCAATGAAACTTTTCCCCTGTGTTCAGAATAGTTTTTAGTTTTGAAATAAGCAAAAAAATTCTTTTTGATCGTTTCATCATTTTTGAGGTACTGTTAACCCCTTAAAATATTAATATGATAAAAGTTAATGAATTGAAAATTGTCTGAGATGAGAAATATTTAATGTACTCATGGTAAGAAATAAAACTACTAACTGAATTTTTTGACGAGATAAAAAAAAAGAAAAGTAGAGAGCCAGACCCATGTGCCCTGAGACTCCCCCTATACACTTGTGCAGTCAAAATTCTTCTGAAAGTCAAAGTTCTTTTAAGGTATAAGTTGTAATTCTCTTTAATTTTTTTCTTTTATTTTATATTAATACTTTTATTTATTTATTTATTTATTTTTGTGCAGGCTCATTTTGATAAAGAAAGAGCTGTGTTGAAACAGTAGCCAAATGTAGAGTCCGTAACGTTTTGTCCGAAACCAAATTTAGAAAATTAATAAAAAATAATGAATTTAAATAATCATGAAACTTGTTTTAGAATATTGTAACACCATAGGTGAAATCAGGAAATATTCAATTTAGTGATATAAAATGCATAAATAAAAATTTTAACAAAACTTATTTTACAATTCTAATTATTGTTATGGACTCGACAATCACCATTTTCACAACTTATATAATTTTTAAAGGAATGCATTTTTTGATTAAAATTGTTATCTGTATTAGAGATGATCCTTTACTTTACTTGTCTCAAGCACCAGTTTTGGCTTGAGATTCAGCTAAGTCACTATTGAAGAAAAATTCAATGTAGAGTCTGTAACGATCAAAGTTTTGATTGCGATTACATGCATAACATGAAGTACTAAATAAAAATAAAAATATGACATTCATGTCCTTTGGAATGTGCTTTTTCAATATATATACATCATTTTTTACCTTTTAATAAGTTTTGTTATGGACACCCGTGTCAAATAACTTGAAATGCTTCTATAATTAAATTCATAAAAAAATCCAGAAAAAAAAAAGTGAAAATTGTTATTTCTTTCTTCTTTTTAAGTTTTTCTACACTCCTGGTCACATTGATATTGTAGTCCTGAAACCTTCCATGACTTCAACACTACATTGCTTTCTTTTGACAAAATAATAGCTCCTAGAATATTAGACGTAGACTGATAACATTAGCGTAAACAGCAACAGAACTGATAGATCAATACTTTTCAGTTAAAAGAAACAAATTTGTAATTAAAAGTGAAATACAAATGATGTATAAAAGTTGCCATACAATCTAAAAATTTCAGTTTAAGTAGTTTGCAAAATAAATATACATTCTGCATAACGTTCAGACAGCAACATTTGCTAATGTACAGAAAAATCCCAAAGAGCATGAAATAGCTAAAAAATCAATCGATCAATTCTGAATATTGAGTTATAATAACAACGAGGCAGAAGACTTAAATTTGACAAAATTAAATTTTTCAACATACCTACTTAAATTTGACAAAATTAAATTTTTCAACATACCTTTCTAGATGCCATATTCAAATGAAACTCCCTTTTTCTACGGCTATTTAGCCGGCATAAGCTCAGCCAATTATTGTTCTTCCTGACTTCGCTTCGCTTCGTTTCATTCATCATAAAGAGAGGCAAAGCCGAAAGGAGATTTTTTCAGAAGCCGTGAAAAGCGCTTGCTTGGAGAGTACGAAACAGGGAGGAAGAAAGGTGAGGGAGAGGGGTGGAGGGGGGGGGGGTGCTTTCTACTCCGTCGGTTCGATTTTTGCGGGTGCAGGGCCTGACTACTGAAAAAGTCAACAATGCTCTGGCCTAGCCCCCCCCCCCCCCCGTCCCCGATATTTAAGGGATCCCAAATGGCTGAATGGACAGTATTCACCTGACGTCACTGCGGGTAAAAACCCTCACTGCAGTGCATTGTGGGAGCTGTAGCAGACGAAAATCCGGCACTACAGCGTATAATAACACTTGCTTTTGTGTGGCTTATAAACTATTCTTTCTAATTAAAAAAGGGAGGTATTTTACGTTTTTAACTAAGAAACGTTGTAAAAGAATGATGAACGATTCATTTGATACGAAATACTCTCTTTATTATCATATTTTCATGGGTTTAAGTCTGTTTGGTTCCTTATCAGAAACATGGTGAAAACTCGAATTCTCTTTTTATTTTCCCTGTTTCTGCAATCCAGGGGGGAAATAGCGTTTAAAAATTATGTTTATTATGTTGTTTGCAAAAATAAACTAAAATGCAATTAAAAAATAGTATCAATAAATTAATTTAGTTGACTAATTAGTTCAGTAATATTTGATAATTAGTTCATTCTACACTAGAATTATTCATCAGGGAGAAATGATACTTTTATATACTATCACTATCACATGACTTTCCGACTCCATAAAATAAGAAGGTTGAGTTTATACGGTTTATAATGTATCAAACGAGTGTTTATTACCAGTTTACAACAACAAAGGCATTCGACGGAGGCTCTTAGAATAACTTTCGGGCGAATAAATGAAAATAGCCACAAATAAAAAAATAATCGATACCGCCACCTCAAAACATAAATTCTTAAAGGCTGCAACTGCATTAACTAGTTGGTAAACAATTTTGCCCCAAAATATATAAATCCTTTATGCATTAATTTATTAAAATCTACCAAAATCAAGCATTTAATGCAGAGTATGGTTAGATTAAAAATTATCGTTTTGATAATGCAAATATGTTACATCTCTTATTGAGTTTTAAAAATATGATGTTAAAAGTTTCTTTATCTTTCCATCCTTCAAAAATGTTCTTCGTTGTCTTTTGTCTTTTACACCCTGTAATGGACCAAAGTGTCGAAAATTAGGACTTCTTCTTCTTATTATTTTTTAAATTGATTCAAAAGAAATTTAAATCAAAAATCATATATCTTTAATAAAGGTCTGATATTTTTGATTTAAAAACAAAGACTTAAAATAGTTGCTTGAGATCCTTCTTTTTTTTTAATGCACCAGCCGCCTATGCACATGCAAGCGGATGATTAAAAATTTACATTTCAGGCTGAATAAGAGAGTATTTGAATAGATAACGAGCTGATGTGTGCATCACATGACTTCCTTTTACTCTAATTTAATGTCATTTTCTCATTATTGGCAGTTTTAATGCGATTCAATAGTTTACTCTCTAAATATCACCAACAATGGCCAAATTGAATGCAGATTTAAAAAAAAAAAAAAAAAAAAAAAAAAAACATCGCCAAATTTGTCGCCAAGTTGGCGATAAAACTTGGTGACCAAAAGACTGGCGATATGTCGCCAAGTGTCCGCTAAATTTTAACACCACTTGAGTTTACATCCAAATTAACAATGATTTTCCCCCCAAAAAAGGGGCAAAAGCCCCCCTTTTGAGCATCCGAATGTAACCAAAACGGGAGGTGCCCAACTAGACCCTACTAGGAGTTTAACTACCAAATTTCAACTTTCTAGGACATTCCGCTCTTGAGTTATGCGACATACATACACACATAATACGTACATACAGACGTCACGAGAAAACTCGTTGTAATTAAATCGGGGAGCGTCAAAAGGGATATTTCGGGTGTCTATACGTTCCTAGGCATATATCTGCGTGTGATCGGGTTGAAAATAAACTCAATATTCTTTCGGGAGTGAGTAAAGTGGAAATTAAGGCCAATTTTTGAGTGAAATTTTTTTTCGCGAATACGATACTTCCTTTTTCGTAAAAGTAAGTAAAAATGGTTAAGTGAGAATAAAAACGTATGGAAATAAAGGTATAGGAGTAAAACGTATGGAAAATAAACTTAAGCAAGAAAGGTTGTTCAGACTATTTAAACGGCAGCATTATTAGAATTCAGAATCTTGAAATATGTAGCCAAGAATTTCGGGGGAAGTATTGTCCCGACGGTCCGCACCCGGTCTATGGCCTTGCGTCCATGTTACGGTCATTTACTCGTCCATGTTATGGTAATGCATTCGATGAAATGGGCTTGAAAAATTGGAATAGGAAAAGAACAAAATCGAATTTTCGAAAAGACGCTTCGAGGTGCTCACCCCTATGCTAATGCTACGAACTCATTTTGTACTTAATTTCATGAAAATCGGCCGAACGGTCTAGGCGCTATGCGCGTAAGACTCCCAGATATACAGACTTTCAGCGTTATTTATTAGTAAAGATAAAGATTAAGGTGGCAAACTTGAGCTACAGCACATAGAAAATGGGCTATTTTTCACTTGAACGATTTTGATAGCCACTTCGGATGACAATATTGTTTAAAATCGATATTTACGCTCCGCAACTTGAACCCATTAAGAACATGTATACTGACAATAGAATTACAAAGTAAGAACTTTTGAATCATTTTCGTTCCGCATTTATGAAATTCTAAAATCCAGGAAAAAATTTCTCTACGGGGCGTTTTGTCAAAACTTTGCTTGAATATTACACAAAAGTTAATGAACTCAAACTCACAAAAACACTAGAGCGCATTGAAAACCAAAAATACTTTAAGCTCCTACAATTTCAGGCTTCCCGTGTAATAAAATTTTTACACAACCTGAGCTTAAACATAGCAATTAATTTGTTTATTACTTACTAGTGGCACCCGCACGACTTCGCCCGTAATAGAAAAATTAAAGGTCTTTTGGTTTGCCTGTATATTTACAAATAATGTATGGTGAATTTTCTCGCCAATTGGCTTGTACCGACGTTACAGTTCCACGTTATGATAATTTCGTATCTCGCCAATTGGCTTGTGCCCATGTTACGGTTCCACATTATGATAATTTCGTAATTTATGATAGTTTTTTTCTTAAAATTGGAATAAAAAAAGAACCACATCGAATTTTCGAAAAATCGCTTCGAGGTGCACACCCCCATGCTACAAACTAACTTTGTGCCAAATTTCATGAAAATCGGCCGAACGGTCTAAGCGCTATGCGCGTCACAGACATCCAGACAGAGAGACTTTCAGCTTTATTATTGGTAAAGATAAAGAAAAGATGTTACAGAACTAATATTCAAGATTGTTTAACTTATTCTTACTCTCATTTATGCAATATTTATAATGTACCCACTCTTAAATCATGCCGTGAACTTTTGTGTCTTCTTTTTTTTCTATAAGGTTCTACATAACTTAATTGACTGTTCAGATACCGTCAATTCGATACAACTTGCTGTCCCAAGTAGGACTCTTAGAAGTTGTTCTTCTTTTATTTATTTTATTTTTTACTAGTGATACCCTCACGGCTTTGCCCGTAATAGAAAAATCAAAAGGTCTTTTGGTTCGCCTGTATATTTACAAATAATGTATGGTGAATTTTCTCGCCAGTTGGCTTGTACCCATCTTACGGTTCCACGTTATGATAATTTCGTATCTCGCCAATTGGCTTGTACCCATGTTTCGGTTCCACGTTATGATAATTTCGTAAACAAACTCGTCCGTCTTATGATATTTTTGTTCTTAAAATTGGAATAGAAAAAGAACCACATCGAATTTTCGAAAAATCGCTTCGAGGTGCACACCCCCATGCTACATACTAACTTTGTGCCAAATTTCATAAAAATCGGCCGAACGGTTTAGGCGCTATGCGCGTCACAGACATCCTACAGACATCCAGACATCCTCCGGACAGAGAGACTTTCAGCTTTATTATTAGTAACTAGTGGTACCCGCACGGCTTCGCCCGTAATAGAAAAATTAAAAGGTCTTTTGGTTCGCCTGTATTTACAAATAATGTATTGTGAATTTTCTCGTCAATTGGCTTGTACTCATGTTACGGTTACACGTTATGATAATTTCGTATCTCGCCAATTGGCTTGTGACCATGTTACGGTTACACGTTATGATAATTTCGTAATTTATGATAGTTTTTTTTCTTAAAATTGGAATAAAAAAAGAACCACATCGAATTTTCGAAAAATCGCTTCGAGGTGCACACCCCCATGCTACATACTAACTTCGTGCCAAATTTCATGAAAATCGGCCGAACGGTTTAGGCGCTATGCGCGTCACAGACATCCTACAGACATCCTACAGATATCCTACAGACATCCAGACATCCTCCGGACAGAGAGACATTCAGCTTTATTATTAGTAAAGAAGACTAGACGGAACTATGTTGATAATTTTTGTCTTTTTAAATTTCACTGACTTTTTAACATACACTGTCATGATTTAGATATTTTTAACTTGTCATTTTACAATTTTTAAGTCTTAATGTTTTAATATTTCAAATGTACGATATGTTTTAATTAGTATTATTGTTGCGACTGTAACTGGATTCTTTCTGTAGTGTGCAACACTTTTAATAAATAAATAAATTCTTTTAATAAATAATAATTTTCTTTTAATAAATAATAAATATAAATAAATAAATGTGTTACGACAGACAGAATTTCGAGTTTTTTTAATCCTAAACGAAAGAACACTATTGGAAAAAAAAAAACTTATTTTGTTAAGAAACAATATGTTCTTTCTAACGGTCTTAACGAAAAGAAGATGCGACAAACTTGAGCTACAGCGCTTTGAAAATAGACTATTTTTCACTTGAACAGTTTTGATAGCCACTTTGACGGTTTTGATAGCCAATATCTTTTAGAAAATATATATTTAAGCTCTGAAACTGTAACCTATTTAAAAAAAAAAGTATTTTTACACAAAAATCGCGAAGTACGAGTCTTTGAATCATTTTTGTTCAGATTTTTTGACAACCTAAAATGCAAAAAAAAAAAAAAAAATCCCAATCGCGCTTTTTTATGAGTTTACACGCATGCTACACAAAATCTAACGAGATCAAATTCACAAAAATACTTGAATATATTAACGGCCAAACTTACTTTAAGCTCTTAAAATTTCAAGTTTCCAGCGTCATCAAGTTTTCTGCAATCTTAGCCTAAAGACCACAAATTGTCAAAAAAAGCTGATGGTTTTCGCAATCACCGTTTGCGACAGGACCCTGCTCATTGGGGGTTGTTGTTTCTAGAAACGGCTCCTGACCTCCCAAGCCTGCTTCCTCCTCCTGGGCGGTTGCGTGTGTGATGTGTGTTAGGACGTGTATGTGTGTAGACCTGTGTGTGTGTGAGGAGTGTTTGTGTGTGAAGGACATGTGCGCCACCGTCCAAGAAGAGGGGATTCCGGTGGACAGTGCTACTAGTACTTCAGGATTTGGATCTCGGAAGCTGAAAACTTGCATAGGTTAGTTTCCCAGACATCTCTTCATCTCTATAAAATTTCATCCAAATCGGAGAGGTTCGAGCTGGGACCACTAGGTCACTTGACATGGAATTATTCAATGTCGTTTGGTTTTCTTGGATACAAGCTTCACAAATACACAGGACCTGATTATAGCACAGGCCAACTAGGCCTGGGCCTGGGGCCCCATCTTCCTAAGGGGCCTCAAATTTCCTAAGGAATTATGCATAATAATTAAAGATAATAATAATAACTTATTAACTGCAAAAAACTTCCTTAAAGGAGAATTTTTATTCATTCTGCTATTAGCAAATTTACCATGTCACAACTATGAGGGGCCCTGAAGAGATACATAAATGCACATGGTTAATGATTTACGTAAAATTCTGAGATAGACAAAGAGGCCCCAAAAATGAATTCTGACTAGGACCAAACCTGTAACCACCGTATCCCGCTATAGAGTCTTCAGGGGGCCTCCAAATTATTGTGGACCTAGGGCCTCACTTTTAGTTAGTCGGGCCCTGAAAATACAGGGTGCGGCAGGGAAACTTACTGATTTGAAAAGTCAATAAAAGAAAAAGTAATTGATGTATCAATTTATTTCTTTCAAAAAGATATTGTACACAATCTGAATTTTTATTTTAACTAGATTTAAAAATTACGATCTACCCTAGATATGAATAAGTTTTGTTCTACTCTTTCAAGCATATTGACAGGAATGTTGGCGATTGCTAGCCGGATGTTGTCCTTCAGGTGTTGCAGGATCCGGGGTTTCTGGTTGTAAACGATCGATTTGAGATCGATCGTTTACAACGTTCGATCTCGTGTGATGGGACCTATGTGGAAGGACATGTATGCGTGTAGATGTGTGTGTGAGGAGTGTGTGAGGAGTGTGTGTGTGTGCGCAGGACATGGACGGCACCAGCTAAGAAGAGGAGATTCCGGTGGACAGTGCTGCTAGTGGAGGCCAGACGATCAGCACCTGCATGGACCGACGGACGGCGGTGCTGCAGATAGTCCATTCTGAAAAAGGAACTGGACCACAAGGATGGACTGTCAAATAAAAAGAATTAGCAATCGTGATTGCTCAATGACTTTTCATTTATGTAGTTTTGTGTTGGCATCAGGTTGTTGTCACGTTCGATTCTGTTTAAATGTTTAAAAATCAGTAGTTCATAAAGTTTCTCTTTATGCTTTGATGTAATAAATATATAGTTCACGTAACCGTGTATTAACTCAAATCCATACGCCCCCATATCTGGTTTAATTGGACGTAATCCTGTTTTGAACTTGATTGATATTAAAATACGCCGTTGAAATGAACTTTAATGAATAACAAAGTATAGAAATCAACTAAGTATCCGCTTAACAGCCGATATTTTGGCGAAACCAACCAAAGTTATGATTTTTGCAGCTGGAAGCCAAATATGCTCGTTGCGACATTTCTCAAGTCAACGGAACACAATATCGTTTAAGTGTTTTAGACGACAACGCTTTGGATTTTATTGTGGACATAATATCGAATCCTCGGCAATGACACGTTTAAAAGTACTGTATTCAAAAGTTTAATTGACACCGAAGAATGGTCGAGATCAAAAAAACTTCTGACCGATCTTGAACTTGGCGAGAAACGCTCGTTCCATTTTCTTCGGCAAATGAGAATTTTGAAGAAATTTCAATTTGGATTGAATTAACAAGATCTTTGTGGCTACAAAGGCTTCCACAGCACAAGCAAGTCATTTTACCAATAAGTAAAGATTCTCTTGGTAATATTGCGGAAGTGGCAGATACAATTGTTGCTGTTTATAGCACGTCAGAAATATGCCCGGCAGCGAAAGTTATTTCGTCGTCAAGATCAACATCATCAACTGATCGAAATAAAATGGAAGCACTGCAAGCAGATATAGCCGAACTAATGAAAACTTTTCAGGAATTTTCTGAAATGCTGGATTACGTAATAGGTCAAGATAGTACAGAAAACGATCTAAGTCTAGATTTATCTCAACTCGATACGATTTTTGCTGGTATCATTTCAAATTTCGGAAAAAAAATGCAAAGATTTGCATACAGCCATGCAAGTTTAAAAAAGGTAAACCGGAAAACGAATAAGCCAATCGCTTGATGCGGTCGACGATTTTGGCGAGAAAAGTTTCTATTTATATTTATTTGACAAATTCAATCTGAAAAAAATTGCCAGAAAAAAAGGTAAATAAAAAGGAATTACAATAAATGAGATTTGTAGTCTCGTATAGGAAAAAAGATGACATTTTCTTCTAAAGAATGAATTCATCACTCCATTATGAGCCTCGGGCTAATTTCAAAAAGTAATTAGTAAAATATTTTAAATCTAAAACTAAGCCACACTAAAGTAACTATATACACATCCTGAAAGCCCAATAACGAATTAGCATTGATAGCTGACTTTTCATACCTGGTTAATGTTGAACTCTGCAGTAGATATGTCAAACTTGTCGAAACTGATGCTTAAAATTTCTCTCATTCCATTCAACTTTTGAAAATTAGAAGTAAAATCGGAGTGTCAATTTGCCATTCCCTTAAATTTCACTAAAAAGCTATGCTGCGGAATTCTGTCATCTAGAAATTAACTGAAAGAGAGTTAATTACAACACAACGTAAAGGTAGGTCCTTAGCAAGGGCTGTGCTGATAATTCAGCCTCTCTCTGGTAGTAGTAATACTACTGTCTGACCACGGATTGTATGGAAAGATAAACATCCGTTTTACTGCCGAAAATGGACGAATCTATTATTTTTTAGCGATGCCAGCTTTTGCAGAAGCAGAGTCCCATTCAAATGAGCGGAATACGCGCATCAAATTTTTACTTTTCCCTCTCATTCAGATAGATTCGTCTTATCTGGACGTTTAAAAATTCCATACAATCCGTGTTTGGACAGTATTGTGTCAATTTTAGACTAACAACAGGCGAAGACTTTCTGCTGACTCATTAATATTCCTTCGTGATTTACAACTTCTAAATGTGCGTACACAGGGGCGTAGCTAAGAGGGAGGAGGGGACCTTTCCCGAAACTCAGAACTTTTCCTCATTCGACCATAGAATAGGACTAAAGTGTGTGCTGATACTGATAGTACCGTATGCTGTGCACGCGTTTTTTTTCCCTTTGCAATTAGTTATGCTTCGGATTTGAATGCTGTTTAACCTTTAAAGAACGATATTCCAACAATATAAATTTACCATATTGTTGCCAACTTAAAACTCTAACGCAACACATCTTAGCAGTGAGATCATTGTTGTAATTGTCAACAAATGTGTTCAACAATGCCATAACTCGACAACAGAGCGAACAAAACTGAAAATCTTCACTTTCAAGCAGATTTGACGCTGAATAGCTGGATTCTAGCTTCCGCTCTGAAAATTTTTTGCTATATTTGTGAAATTTTGCGAAAAACTTGTGTGAAAAGTAAGTTTTTATGTATCTTTACCCTTTGTCTTGTAACTTAAGCTGCTCGATTAAAAATTTAATAGCAGGAATTGCGTTTTTTTTGTAAAACTAATGATTCTGCCAAATGTATCGATGTTTTTGGTGGTAAAATCCAAGTTGGTGGTGTCAAAGAGAGTGTAGTAAGCTAAGTAATACGCACAAGTGACAGATGAGGTCCATTTCAGATCAATTACCCTCCCCCCCCCCCCTTTGGGTTTGGTCATTATTTTGTTTGGTTGCCTAATCCTGAAAATAAGGTATATTTTCTTAAAATTAAGTTCTACTTTGCTATATTGCTAAACTCTCTAGTTGTAGAGCATTGCGAAAAAACGTGGGGTCGCATGAGGAAGTTGGGATTAAAATCAAATCCCCTAAAGCAGACCGTTAAATTAATTTTAATGAATCTGATACCTTTTTCAAATCTGTTTACTTTTATTGGCTTTTTCTCTCCCGGCGATACAATAGAACAGCATATTCTGGTACGCCCAATTTCTACCATGGTGAGGTAACGTGGGGGTAGTTTAAAAATTAGTGTATAATTATGCAAAAATATTTAACTCTTGATTTTGAAGTTACGAATACAGTACAATAAATGAATGCTGATTATATTTAAATGTTTGAAATGCTGTAAATACATACATATATATCAAAGGTGAATTAATACTGGAATAGTGATTCCGTACTACTAAAAATTACTTATAAATTTAAATAAAACATCAAGTACAAAAATTATTAGTGAACACACTTTCAAATCAATATTTGTAAATGAATAAGAAAAAAAAGCATAATATATTAAAAATGAAAATTTTAACTTATACTTGAAAATATCCATACCTTTGAGTGCAATGTAGGATACTTAATTTTGCAAGAGAAAAAATTTCTATTTAATGTTAATTACCTACTCTTCTGTTTTAAAATCACAGCTTGATAATTCCGTAAAATTTACCTTAATTTTTTAAAAAATATATAGAAAAAAAATCCTTTTCTGAAGAAAGTTTTTTTTTTATTTTAGGCCTAGAGTTGAATACCTAAATGTTTTTAAATTTGAATAAGTGTTTTTGTGGTACATGAGGGTATAGAGGCAACGTTTTATCATCATAAAATTTTGAGGGTCTAAAAAATGTTTCTTTTTTCGATACGGTCTAGTATACAAGTGCTGGTTCACACTTTCAGACGCAAGTCGACACGGGTAGCCATTGTTCAAATTGTATGAAACTATTTTTAAAATTGCTTTGACATAAAAGAAAGAAAAAAAAAAGAGAGTGCACGACTTGAAAAATCGACTTTCATTTTTTTGGGACACCATAATTAGCATATCTATCAAATAATTATGAAAATATCTTCAAAATACTGGTTTTATAAATGTCGAATTCTTCTTTTTCAGATGAAATTTTGTGGTATTCCAATCTTATCCACACTTTTCAAAAAACGGAGAGGGAAATACACCCTCTCCAAACCAAACCACGACGCCAACACCAATGTTGTGCTCGTGAACTATCAAAAACTTCAGGGCAACTTCGAACTCACTCAACGCCTTCCATGGCTACAAACATCTATGCCCAAATATCCAACAACCACCACCTTTTAATCCGCATGGCGCTGCGTTAAAGTAAATAAAACATCTTCAAGAAGAAAACATCACAGCAGCAGCAAAATACTAACGACAGAGAAACTTCAAAAAAAGTAAGTAAAGCTCACAATCACTTTCAAACATGTTTTCAAACTCTTTATTATGCCATCCCGATACTGAATTTGTGGACAAAATAAGTGCCGTCATTTAGAGTTTCTTCGAATCTTCTGGATTGATTTCGCTTCCTACTTTTAGGGTGCATTCGGAAACAAGGATTGGCCTTAGAGCAGGAATTAAAATGGAGTCCAATCATTGGCTTTGCAAAAGTTGACCCAAAGATCCCAAGTCACGTGACTCAACAACGACGAATGGGTTGCACGTTTTGCGTGAAACAAGCGAAAGAAACCTGATTTCTTCCAATGCTTTGCTTCAAAATCTATCACGTGACTTGGGGTCTTGGATTCATGAAGGAAAGTCTTCACTCCCTCCATTTTATCTCTTCTCGATGGCTGGTACCTGTGCTTCATGACGATTTCTTTTTGTTCACTTTTCGTTTGGGCAACCCTTATATTTGCATTTTTATGTTGTTTTGTTTAGTTTGCAGGATTGATTTAATCAACTTATTTTCATGTTATTTGGTGGCTTTAATATAGCCATTACTTTTTTTTTTTTTTGAGGGGCAGCCAAATTTTAACTGAGCAAAATTATTTTTAATGCTGATAGTATTGAATTATGTCCTTATCTAGTATGTAGATACGTTTTCAGTTCTTATTTTCATTAATTACAAAAGCTTAAAATTTTTAAATGGTAAAATTAGCTATTATTAGTTCATAATTATATACACGAGTACATTAACTTTTTTCTCAAATTTTAAATTACTTCGATCAAGTTCAGTTTTCTAAATAAAACTCGATCTATTATGTACACTGATCATGCAGGAGGTGGGGGAGGGGACATTTGCATTAATTTCGAAATTGCCTATAACGACAACTTGTCTTAACAATATTTATTTTGTGGTCCCAACAGTGCAGGTATTAATGTAATTAGAAAAATATCTCCGAAACTGGTTTTATAAATATTCATAGATTTTCTTTTTCATTTTAGGTGAATTCCTCTACACCACAAGCATGCAACTACCTATATCGACCGGAGTTTGAATAACCTGAAACTGAAAACGTAATGATTCTTCAATAAAACAATAGTTCTACGGTTGAGACGAAACGTCTTGACGGGGGACTAGGGCTCTTGGCGATACCCCCTTAACAAAAACGCATCGGAACTCTTACCCCAGTGGTGATGTGGAAACAGAGTTAATATAAGATAAGGGTCATTACACGGTAATTTAGACATTTATGTAGAGTTCGTAACATGATTTTTTTTTTGCCATAACTTTTTAATTTGCAGTTTGATTAGCATAATGTTACAAATTCTGTAAATATTAGTTATTTTTGTGATTAATTTGTCGTAATCTAGCTAAATTTGGCGTTTATTAAATTATCTGTCATCTAAAATTATTGTAGTAACGTAACCTGCAAATAGTTTCCTGTAATGAATATACAGCCCCTATACATTCGACTGAAGTATACGGATCCCTATTTTTCATTGATAAGGTTTGTGAATGAAAAGAAGATACTAGAAGCATTTGGAAAATTGTGGAAACTTTTTGATGTTATAAAAAGCCGTTACGCATGATAAAGAGTTAGTTTCGATTGAGAGTTTGTAGTGAGAGTGTATTAGCTCTGTTTATTGCGAGGCATTTCGCTGTGTTGTTTCTCGTATTTGGAAGTAAATACGTGTGTAACCGTTGAGTTTACGGTGTTGAGTGATATTTGCTTAATTGCTGATGATTAATTTATCAGTTGATAACGATCTTTTCTGTACATAGTGTAAATAAATCTAATGTATTTTTCTCAAGAACTGTGTCGTCCTTTCAAGAAAGTGGAAGTCGCACCGGATCCGTTACAATATTATTTTATTTTGAGCTTTTCCTACCAACACACCAACTCAAATTAAAATAATTCGCAAATCAAACAGTAAATCAAAAAGTTATGGCAAAAAAAAGATCACGTTACGGACTCTACATAAATGTCAGAAATACCGTGAAATGACTCATAAATAAACACCTTCGTGCTGAAAAGTAAAGTAAGAAACAACAACATCAAAGGAGAACAAATTGCAGATTGCTGCAGACACGTGTTTCGGCGTTACAAGGAACGCCTTCATCAATGCAAAAAGTAATGAGCTTATGGATGAAAAGACATTTGTCGGATGTCTTTTTATTTTCACACTAGTGGTAAACGCACGGCTTTGCCCGTAATAGAAAAATTGAAAGGTCTTTTGGTTCGCCTGTATACTTACAAATAATGTATGGTGAATTTTCTCGCCAATTGGCTTGTACCCATGTTACGGTTCCACGTTATGATAATTTCGCAATTTACTCGTCCATCTTATGATGTTTTTGTACTAAAAATTTGGAATAGAAAAAGAACACATCGAATTTTCAGAAAAATCGCTCCGAGGTGCGCACCCCCATTCTACAAACTAACTTTGTGCCAAATTTCATGAAAATCGGCGGAACGGTCTAGGCGCTATGCGCGTCACAGAGATCCGGACAGAGAGAGATCCCGACAGAGAGACTTTCTGCTTTATTTTTAGCAAAGATTTCTAAGACGTGTCTGTAGTAATCTAATTTGTTCCTTTTGACGTTGTTATTTCTTACTTTAGAGTTAACATTTCTAAAACGGATTTCTGCGGTTGGGTTCCTTATTATGGATCACCTATGAAGGCAATGTCTGTCAGAACAAATTGTACACATCAAGAAGTAAATGTCGAAATATTTAACTTTTAGAAAAAAAGGGGGGGAAAATAAAAATTAATTTGAATTTTGACACCTGGAATTCAAATTATGTTTTTCGCAATCACTAGTGTGTGCGTATTGGCGTATGTGTTTGTGTCTGTGTGCAGACAGTGCAGGCATGAGTGTGTGGGTATATGTAATTGTGAGTGTATTTGTGTGGGTAGGCAAATGTGTGTATTAATGCGTGTGTGTGTAGGTAGGTGTGTATTAATGCGTGTGTGTGTAGGTGTCTGTGTGCAGGCATGATTGTGTATGTATGCGTGTGTGTAGGTAGGTGTGTATGATGCGCGTATGTGTAGGATTTGGAGGCAACCTGGAGACTGTTTTCGATAGAGGAGCAGCATCGGGAGGGGACGGTGGTGCTGCAGAGGGAGGGGGGGGGGGAATAAAATCATAGGAATTCAAAACAGTCAAATGAAAACAATAACCAATGTGATTGCTCAAAAAACCGTTCCTACTGATTTTTGTATTAATAAAGCAACCAGTTTTTGCGTTGTATCGGTTCCCTAAAGCTTGTAGAAGTACAAAATTGTGGCACTGTTTTACAATAAGTGTACAACAGTTAATACAAATAATTAAATACAAATAATTACCCACAGTTAATACAGTGATGCAATTAAATGTTACTTTCAATGCTTTGTAATTCCATTTTGTCTTAATTCCATGCAGTTATTTGATTACACGCCTACCCCCGTTTTGACGACTTTAAAACTTTTCCCCCTCTCACTGAGAAATACTTCAAAAAATGAAATGAAGGAAACGTTTTAAATTTTTTTTTACCCTGTCGTTTCAAACGATGACGCTCATACATTTAGAAACACGCGGAAATCTCGGATTATATTCTGTGTATATCTTTATCTTCATTCACCAACAGTTTAATTTCAAAACGGGAGTTTGTTTCCATACACTCCTTAACTTGAAGAAGCAAGTCCAATCATTGGCTTAGGAAGCGATGAGGCAAAGATCTCAAGTCACGTGGTTCAACTTCGACGAATGGGAGATACGTGTTTCGTGACACGAGTGAAAGAAACCTGGTTTTCTCCAATGCTTAATTTTCAAATATATCGCGTGACTTGGGATCTTTGTTTCGAGAATTGAATGTTTTACTTCTTCCCACCTGTTTTCTTCTCAACGATTTACAATGAAAACTCAAATTGAAGTTCAATGCAAAAATTTGAAGTAAGATAGCGGAAGCAGTTACAAGATTTGCGCCGGCTCCGAAAAAATCATATATCCGACAGGCACGGCGTAAAATGGGGCGAAAACGCCAACAAGCGCTTAAAAATGTTTTTAAACCTCTCTCGTTTGTTTGTTTACACAGGCATGTTATTGTGAAGTTTTTTCGATTTGTTGGGGCTCATGGTCCAAAGTTCGTAGGTTTACGCAGCTGATTCCTTTTCAGGGTCTTTCTACAGACCATTTATGACTAATTAATATTAATTTCTAAGAGGACATAAGAGGACATTTTTTGTAGTTTTGAAAAAAATAACCTTGAATTCCCAAGTTTTCGGTGCTGATCAAAACCGATTTTCGGTTTGAGAATTCAATAGCTTTTTTTTTTGAGCAATCACGATTGCTTATTGCTTTCATTTGACTGTTTTTGAGGTCCTTTGATTTTTCCCACCGCCACCCTCTGCACCATCACCGTGGACAAGCGGGCTCCTCACGCTGCTGCTCCTCTAGCGAAAGCCGTCTCCAGGTTGCATCCATGTAATACACACATGCGCATACATACGCAACTACACATACACACACACAAACACATACATACAGACACTTACACATATACACACACAAAAACTTACACACACACACACAAAACTACCCACACTTTCATGCCTGCACACAGACACAAACACACATACCCCATACAAACAAACACACATATCCCCCCCCCCACACACACTCGTGATTGTGAAAAACATAATTTGAATTCAAGATGTCAAAATTCAAATTAATTTTTTTTTCGTCTTATTACTATCATTGGACACGAGAGAAATTAAGTATACCCGCCTTCAATAAGAAAAAAAAATTATAGACTGCTTAAAAGCAATTTTTTTAATTCCCGTACTCATGGTTCTTCAACTTTCTAAAGGCTCCCTTCAGCTTTGTAGTGGACGAAGGACTCTAAAATTCCAGTTCTGCTTGCCTAAGAGGTAGGCCTGTGCAAATTGATTAATCCTCAATTGGTTTGATACAGAAAAAAAAATTTATTTGAATTTTTGACATCTTGAATTCAAATTATGTTTTTCGCAATCACGAGTGTGTGTATGTAGGCGTGTCTGTTTGTGTGTGGGGGGGGGGGGTATGTGTGTTTGTGTGTAGGGGGAATATGTATGTGTGTAGGCATGTGTTTGTGTCTGTGTGCAGGCATGAATGTGTGTGTAGTTGTGTGTATGTTTGTGTACGTGTGCGTGCATTTGTGTGTAGCTGCGTATGTATGCGCGTGTGTGTAGGACATGGATGCAACCTGGAGACGGCTTTCGCTAGAGGAGCAGCATCGTGAGGACCCGGTCGACGGTGATGCTGCGGAGGGTGGCGGTGAGAAAATAAAATCAAAAGACATCAAAACAGTCAGATGAAAGCAATAAACAATCGTGATTGTTCAAAAAACATTTCTAAGCGCTTTTTGGCGTTATCGGCCCACTGTGCAGCGGTCCGGTAAACGCTATCAAGAAGCATGTTGATCTTTCTAATAAACGAAAACAGATTCTCATCTTTATTTTTCGCAAGCAATTCCAAATTTCTTTGTTCCTGAAAAGGACATATTATAAGATTCATTCAGCGACATTAAGGAACGCACCTTATAAGTTAGGGGGGTCATTTGCATGCTATAATAATTTGTAATGAGTGTTTCGCAATCATTTTTATGCTGGGACAAACTCGTTCTTGGCCGTGTCATAGTGAGATATTATATAGTTGGCACCCTATTTAATGACTTTCAAGGGACCACAAAAAATCGTCCTTAAGTAGAATGCGTCCTTAAATAGAATGCTTTTAAAACTACAGTGGAGTATCCGGACCGTAAAAAGCCGTCGTTAAATAGAACGTCGTTAAACAGAGAGCCAACTGTATTTATACAAATGATGCATTACTCAGTAGCGGATTTTAGGGGGGGGGGGAGGGGGACCGCCGCCTCCCAAAAGGATGAAATAATTAAACTATTTTATTTATTATTTTTAATTGACTTCTTTTTTGTATTTTTTTTAACTTCCTTTTACAAAAAAGGAAGTATTGTATTCGCGAAAAAAATTTCACTCAAAAATCGACCTTAATTTCTATTTTGCTCTCCCCCGAATGAATGTTGAGTTTTTTTTTTTCGACTCGACCACACGTGGATATATGCCTTAGGAACGTACAGACACCCAAAATATCCATTTCGACGATCACCGAGTTAATTACAACGAGTTTTCTCGTGACATCCGTATGTACGTATGTATGAGCGTATGTTATGCATGATATATATAAAGCATGAATACAGGGAGCCCCCTAAAAGTATTTGACCTAGGGCCCCTCGATATCTTAATCGGGCCCTGCCCTGGTATTATTTCCTTCTCTTTGAGATGCATATTTTTCCTGTGTATTTTTCAGAGGACAGGCGCTATGTTTGCAGTTCTCGTCGGCCGTTTGCGCTTCTCGATGGTCAGCTTCTAACTGGAAAATGTCTTGGGTACAAACTATTGTATAAAAACTCATGTAAATGAGAATCTTGTAGTGTTTTAAAAAGTTCGTCTTGCAGTTTTTCTTAGTTGATGAAGAGAACTTATCATTATTTTTTTAATCCCCAAATTTAAATACGACTTTGGTCCTTGAAAAGAGAAATCTTTCTCTTTTTGACGTGTCAAAAATAATGATAATGATTATCTTTTTGTTCTCTGCCGTTATAATGGTCTAAATATGTACAAGTTTGTTACGTGGGCAAAACCGTACATTTTGAATAAAGGTTTGCTACAGAAAATAGGACATCCTAATTCAATTTTTGAAGTTATAGTATTAATTCTAATGTGAATGACGAGTTTGTTTTCATTATTAAAAAGAGTAGTACGTAGGAATGTGCTTTTTCAATTGTCAAAATATTGATAGATTTTATTACATAATTGAAGTTTGATTAGAACTTAAAACAGAACGCATAAAAGCAATTCTGGTGGAACGGAAGATTTGGAAAAAAAAAAAAAAAAAACACAAGCTAACTTTATAAATCGCTCTTGCTTATCTTTTTAATAACTAAAAAAGCGTTTTTCGACCACAAATTGTGTCATACTTTGAGGGGTAGAGGGTTTGCGAAGTTTTTACAGCTTGTAATAAAAGGAGGGAGGGAGGGAGCAAGAAGTGGGTTATCACATGATTTGATGAAAATAAAAACTTTTTAAAACAATACGGTTATGTAATACGGTGTGACATGTGAGAAAGCGAGGGTACGGTGAAGTGTCGCAGTTTGTGACTAAGGCGAGGAGATGCAATGAGTTACACAACTGTGATGTCATAATTTATGTACAGCCTCCAATAGCTTGGGAGAATGTACTTGAATAAATTATTGTTACAAGGGGTGATCAAATGAAAGGTACGAAACGACATAAAATGAAACAGTTAAATATTTGCATATTCCGCCATGGAAGAGTGTAGGGAGACATCTCGGGATGCCATTGGAGGTTTCTGACTGGGATCGGAGCGTGCGCGGGAGCCCCGCATGCGCAGGAGAGAGCAAAGGCTCTTATAAAAAGCGGAGTCCTAATAATGCGGCAGTCCCTATGAGGACAGGATGGCGTTCGCGTTGCAAAATTCGACGATTGAGGAGCAGCGAAATGTTGTCTGATTTCTGACAGCGGAAGGTGAGAAACCGGTAGCTATTCATCGGCGTATGGTGATCGTTTATGAGGAGAAATGTGTCTTCTTCAGAAAATGTTGTGCCTGTTTTCGTGCAGGCCGTGAGAGTGTAGGTGATGACGAGAGACCAGGCCATCACGAGAGACAAGGTAGACGACTTTATGAGAAGTGATCGGAGTGTCACATTGCAAATGTTGGCGCTGAAGATGGATGCCAGCTATGGAACCGTGTGGACAATTGTTCACGACAGGTCGCCAATGAAATATCTTGCCAACTGACAGTATTTAGTTGAATCGGTTACAACCAGTAAATACCAGGGGCGTAAACAAATTTTGGGGCTCGTCACAAATGACTTTTACGGGCGCCCCTCCATCTTGTTTCTCCGTACATAGATTTCATTTCACCCCTCATTAAAAAAATCTTGGGCCTCCTTCACTCTTGGAACCGGGCCGACAGGTGTCCCCCCCCCCCTTTGTGCATGCTCCTACTCATTTGTGTCAACATCCCAAACATGACCCACGCATTTATGGTAGGGCCGGGGCCGCCTTGTTTAATGGTGCAGGCCGCTTCAATTTTTGTTAATAGACGTACGAATATAAGATTTTAATCCTCTTTTTTTTGTCCCGGACACTTTATCAGGTCGCGTCGAACCCCAATATCTCTGACCCCTTCCCGTTTCTCCGGAGGCCAAAGCTCTAAAAAATAGAGAGAAAGTTGATGAGAGGAAAGCATTCGGACATGTAGACTTGGGTGGGGGGGGGGGGGGCTTTACTTTGGTCCCTGTAAAGGATGGAAAAAAAAAATAAACCTGTTCCCAAACGCTTTTTTCACATAGAGAAAACAAATTACATGTTTTATGTTTTGAATTTTTTTTATTATGACACGTAAAAAAATGTTAGGTGTGAATTTAAATGTATTAAGTTTAATAAAAAAATTGCTGAAATTGGCCCACTCGAAGGTTGGCCCAGTCGGGGATCCCCGACTAGCCGACTTGGCTAGTCCGCTCCTGTGTATAGGTGTATGTATGTGTGTGTATGTGTTTGTGTGTGCGTATGTATGCGTGTATGTGTAGGATATTGACGCAACCTGGAGACGGTTTTCGCTATAGGAGCAGCACCGTGAAGCGATCGGCGATGGTGCAGAGGGTGCTGGCGGGAAAATAAAATGATAGCACATCAAAACAGTCAAATAAAAGCAATAAGCAATCGTGACTGCACGATTGCTTATTGCTTAAAAAAATAATTTTTATTTTTATTTTACTTTAATTAAAAAAAAAAAATTTTTTTTAAATAATAGAACTGAAAAAAATGTCCTGTCTTTAGTTCTAGAGTAAATATTTTTACTGTTTGAAAACAATTGTAAAAGTTGTTGCTTTTGCCTTTATTGAATTTCTTCGAAATGTTGCCATCTCTGAAGTTCACCACTGGCGCTAGGTTGCACGTTAGTGGAAATATTTCATATATCGCCTATGTTTTAGTTATACCAGGGGTGCCCACCCCCTAAAAGCAAGAGCGCACCCCACCTAAATATCGAAACGACCCACCCCAAAGCAAGATACCCTCCCCAAATGAGAAAATTACCCCTCAAAACACCTTCCTAAAAATTTCAATGGTGCAGTCTGCGCCATGACCCCCCCCCCCCCCAGGTGGGCAGGGCACTTCTGGTAAAACAAAAATATATCCACATATATAGGGCGATTCTCGAAAAAATGTTCCGTGCGTAACGCTAAGTTTTTCATTTTATTCAAGTAACTATTAATCAAATATGGGATCAACTGTCATGCTTTGATAGTTTTTTTTAGCATGTATTATTCCCCAACAGCATTATTTTTTCCAGCTAACCAAAGCCTTCAAACAAAAACAAAGAACTTAGCAGACCAAACGGGACATTTTTTCGAGAATCGCCCTAATGGCACAAATGATCCAGAAGAACAGCAGTCCCGTAGTGCTGCCATCTATGTACATAAAAGAAGAGCTACTGCCCACCTAAAGATATATTTGTTCCAGGAGCAAAAGGGAATTTAGAAACACTTTGAAATTACTATCGATTTCGCACAGTCATTACGAAATAAAAATATATAACTTTCCATGAAAATGCAGAAGTTTTTGACAAGAAATAAAAATTTAAAAGTAGAATATAAAACTGGAATGTCGCAGCTCCCACACATGAACCATATTTAGTAGTGCTGCCATCTTTAATCTCGATATGGAACTAGAAATCACCCCAAGGGTTTCCATGGGGAATAGGAGCTAACTTTTTTTTTTAGAAAACTGTCAAACTGTTTTAACTTTCCGAAAAGCTGTAGTGCACACAAAATAAATTTGTTTAAAAAAATCTGAATGCCTCAGAAAAAAGAAATTATAGCATAGAAAAGTAGATTGCGAGTTTAAATGTAGTAGCATTTCCAGCGAAAGAAATATATTTAGCTATGATGTTTATCTAGACTACTTTTGAACGAACTAGGAAATGTGATTTTACAGAAATGTTTGGGTTCACATTAAACAAGAACCTCTTTTTTTTTGAATTTCTGAACATGTTATCCTTTTTTATGATATACGGGGGTCAAGAATGAATAAAATATATTTAACCTTATAAATTTAGAAGGATATTCAAGCAAACGCTTTGTTATTGTACGGGAAAATACAAATGTTCAGTTGCCTTAAAAATGTTTCTTCATTTTGGTGTAATCACTTTAATGGTGCGAAGTCAAAACCTGACTGGTTTTGGGGTAAAAGAGCAGGAGGAGACACGGGGGAAAATAATTTGAAAGTCAAAACACATATTTTTCTATGTTTGAATTCGGCAGAATAAATGACAACGTTTTCTGATATCGGGGACACGAGGGCAAATAATTTAGACTTCCAAAACTTTTTTTTCTTTGCTTAATGTTGCCAGAATTTAAAACATCATGATGCAATGACAACAGGGACGTAGATCTGTGTGTATGCACGTAGGCGTGTGTGAGTGTATGTGTGTGAAGTTGTGTGTGTGTATGTGTGTGAACGTGCGTGTGTGTAGGACATGGACGCCTCTGACCAGGAGAAGCGGACAGCTCAAAACCGGAGCAGCCGCGCCGTGCCGCCAGCAGAGGACGGTGGGCGGTGCTTCTGCAGAGGCTTCTGACCCAAGTTGAAAAAGGCACGGACACCAAAAACGGTCAAATGAGAACAATGAGCAATCGTGATTGCTCAATAAATAAAAGAATTAAATAAATATTCAAAAATTAAAAATTGGAAAGTAGGGTATTGAGATGGGAAAAAATGTCTGTCCTAATAACTGTTGAATGAATAGTCCAATTCGAAGAAACTTTTTTTTGTTCGAAAGATCTCGGTGAAGACACTTCATTCCCATGTTTCACTTTTTGATTTGAACTATTTTTTGTTCAATTTTAAGCAGTTCAAAAAAACTTAACATTAGCGCCTACGGGGAAATTCAAGGCAATTCCGAACTGTGAGGCGAATTTGCTTCAAACAAACTTTGTAGGAAAAAGCTTTTGATGAAAAACTTGCGTATAAAATATCTTTTTGATTTGAACATTTTTCCGTTCAATTTTGAACAGTTCAAATTGCTTAACATTAGCGCCTACGGGGAAACGGAAAGTCAATGTAGATTCCGTATTTGAAGGCGGATTTTTTTCAAACAAATTTTGTTGGAAATAGCTCTTGACGCCAAACTCCAGACTTCGACTCCGAGAATTAAGGGTCACTTGACTCCGACTCCTGTGCCCGACAATTAATCGGACTCCGACTCCTCGACTTCGACTCTGACTTCGTAGCTTTGGCAAAAATTTATACACGGAGGACAATTAACATTAATTTAACGGAGGGCAAATGACTGACTCCGATTCTTAGATATTCGACTCCAACTCCTTTACCCCAAAATGAGATTGACTCCGACTCCGCAGCTATGGTTTTGACTGTGAAATAATTATTGTTGATCTGACTTGTTTTTATTTTTACGCTAAAGTTTTAATTTAGGTAATCAGTTTTCTTTGAATAAACTCGAAGTCATTTATGTTTCTACATAAAGATATGCGCAGACGATTTTTTTTTTTTTTTTTTTGACAATGAAAATTATTTCTTTAAGTTGACATTCTATTGTTTTTATTTATTTTGGGAAGTGCATTAATTCATTTAAAAAATTGTTTTTGGCAACGGGGAAAAAGAAACTTTTTTTTTATGTGATGTATTTATTTTAATGAGCTTATTAATTTTAATTATTATTTTTTCGTTTTGAAAGCTATTAAGGAATTTTTTTAATGGAAAAAAGTGTATTAGCTGCTTTGTTTAAAAGTTGCTGGTATTTTTTTTTTTACGCATTTAATTTTTTAGATGAGTGAGGAATATTTTATTCCTAGAAATCAGCTTAAAGTATTTTAAAAATATGTTTGAAAAAATTTGCGATTTTAGCTAGTTTTTAGAATTTTGATCAGGTACTAGAAAGTAGTATGGGTATACGGGAAAGTAGGCTCGTCTAGTTCTAGACAGAACTTCTTGTTTGTGTTTGAATTCTATTTTTTGTTACTCAATGTAGAGATTTTAAGGTACGTTCTACGAAATGGAGAAAACTGAACCAGGGATCGTAATAAAAAAATTTTGAAAAAAAATAGAACCGACTTCAAAATTTCTCTAAAAAGTGAAAAATAATTTTATTCTTTAAACATCATCGATAATACGCACAGTAATGAGAAGAAAAACCCATACAGGCAGTAAAATAAGTTTTAAAAAAAAATCTCCAATTAAACAGTACAAAGAACACGCAGAGAAAAAACAAAAGTCTACTGTAAGAAAATCTCACTCACAGGAATAAAATATACAAGCATTAAAAAAATAGATTAATAAAATTCACGAGAGTATAGTTTTACTAACAATCAGTAAAATTAAACAACACACTGACAGGGAAACTGAGAGTAAAATAATCCCACTCGGTAAATTAAAGATAATACACAAACAGTAACAAAATAAGAAAGACAATAAGACTAAAATAATCCCAAACGTGGTAAATTTTACTTGAAACTGTGTTTTATTTTACTTTCAAACAGCAAAGATGGCGAACGCACAGGCAGTAAAATAATCAGACGCATGGGCAGGAAGATTATTTACTCGTAGTAAAAAATCCCTGCACATATACAGTAAAATAAACACAACCGCAATAAAACAATCCTACTCGATAAAACTAAATGTTACTCGCACAACAGTAATAACAATAACACAACAGTACTCGAAACAAATGACGGAATGCAAAACAGTAAAAATTAAATGCATGGTAAAATTTTAGAGCAAAATATCTTTATTTTTACTCTCAAATCTTAAAAACAGAGGGCATACAGTCAGTGTAAAAAAAATGAGCTGATGTGTACATCACATGACTTCCTTTTACACCTATTTAATGTTATTTCCCCATTATTGCAATTTTATATGATTCAGTAGTTAACGCTCTAAATATCACCAACAGTGGCCAAATTGAAACCAGATTTAAAATTTAAAAATTTTGCCAAGTTGGCGACAGAACTTGGTGACCAAAAGACTGGCGATATACGTATCGCCAAGTGTCCGCCAAATTATAACACCACTTGAGTTTGCATCGAAATTAACAATGATTTCCCACCCGAAAAAGGGCAAAAGACCCCGTTAGAAACACCCGAATGCAACCAAAAGGAGAGGTGCACAACTAGACCCCATTAGGAGTCCACGTGCCTAATTTCAACTTTCTTGGACATACCGTTCTTGAGTTATACGAGATACATACACACATACATACATACGTACAGACGTCACGAGAAAACTCGTTGTAATTAACTCGGAAAAGGTTAAAATAGATATTTCGGGCGTCTATACGTTTTTAGGTATATATGGACGTGTGGTCGGATCGAAAAACAAACTCATCATTCATTCGGGGGTGAGAAAAATGGAAATTAAGGTCGATTTTTGAGTGAAATTTTTTTCGCGAATACAATACTTCCTTTTTTGTAAAAGGAAGTAAAAAGGAAACACATAGATGAAAAAAAATAATTACTCGCAGTGAAATAATCCCACACACGTCTAGAAAAAGAAACATTCACAGTTAAAAGAGTTGTAAAAAATTCTTTTACATATACAGGGTGTTTTTTTTTTTTTAAATAGAGAACTTTAGGCTTAAATAAAACAGTTAAATGTTATTTCCTTTTTTTCCTACTTATCACCTCGACGACTCATTTTGAGCAATAAAAGGCTTTTAAAAGGGCGTAAAATTATCCGAGCATCAAACTTCGTACTTATGACCGGCTATCTGTTAACAGGTATGCAATTTTTTTCATTACTTTTTAAAATTTTTTTTAAATTTACATTGAATGAATAGATTATTCTAATTTTTTTGACCCACATAAAAAATTAATATAATTTTCCAATGAGTTAATGATCCATACGTTGTTGAAATAATGTCTTCAAAGTTGTTGAAATTTGTTTACCTACTTATGAATGACGTGTTTAACTCTTTTTGATTTGCATGCCTTCATTTTTTCCCGACTTAGGACGAAGTTTTGTTCAAACAAATCTGATACTCTATTATTTTGAATTTGGGTTCTACAATTCAATTAATAATTAAAAATACTCGCAAATATAAATACCAACAAATTCAAGTAAAAATCCCACGTCTGTTGTACTTCCATTCACATGACTCTGGGTTGTAAAATGAATGAAAAAAAAAAGAGACCGGAATGTGCCACTTAATTGTGAATTGATATAAAAGTATTTATCTCTTATCTAAACCCAATACCTGATTTTCGGTTTTCACTTCAACTCTGCTCATCTCAAAGTTATGGTGTGTGTGAAATACAAAAAATTGCGAGCAGTGGAAGAAGTTTCTTTCGTTAATTCTTATATGCTACTTCTCTTTGGTATTTGGTAGCGAGAATTATATAAATTCAAATGGTATATGTAAATGAACTTCATTAAGTTGTGTGCTCAAGAAAATTCTAGGGGATTTGAAGGTTTCTTTAGGGAAATAAGTTTAATGTTGCCCTTTTAAAAGTGGCACAGTTAATTTAATTGGGATTAAAAGGTTAGATATTAATTCAACGTCATGTTTTTTTTTTTATCATTTAGAATTACACCACTCGACTTTAAGAAATGAAGTAGCATGCGACTTCATGTGCGCTGTTTTAAAGAAAATAATTGATTGAAAGACTTTGTTACTTTCTGACATCTCAATCCGATGAATAAAATATAATGCATAAATTATCGCATACATGTGTAACTTCTTTACTAATAATAAAGCTGAAAGTCTCTCTGTCTGGATGTCTGGATCTCTGTGACGCGCATAGCGCCTAGACCGTTCGGCCAATTTTCATGAAATTTGACACAAAGTTAGTTTGTAGCATGGGGGTGTGAACCTCGAAGCGATTTTTCGAAAATTCGATGTGGTTCTTTTTCTTTTCCAATTTTAAGAACAAAATTATCATAAGATGGACGAGTAAATTACGAAATTATCATAACGTAGCATGGGGACAAGCCAATTGGTGAGAAAATTCACCATACATTATTTGTAAATATACAGACGAACCAAAATACCTTTTAATTTTTCTATTACAGGCGAAGCAGTGCGGATACCACTAGTAGGAAATAAACTTAAACTTGGAGGCCAATGTGTTCCATAACGGCTTTTAAGAATTTAAATAGTTGATGAAATAGTTCTCGACTGCATTTTGATGCGTTGCGCATGCGTGAAGCTTTTATTCGATTGACACGAGTTACAGTAGACACGAACTCTGCCATTCAGCACTCGTTTCAAATCGGTTTCCGAACCTTCTTCTACTTCTAAATTAATTTCATGTTCGAATGTACCTATAAAAACTATGTTTGGGGGGGGGGGAGAATGTCTTCTGTAACTATAGGATAGTGCATAGTGTACTCGAAATTCTAACTGAAAGTCTCTTCAATGTGAAACTATTGGTAATATGAGTTCAATCTAAGTTATTAAAGAATTGTAAAACTAGTAAATTTATATAGGTCTTAAGTAACTTGCTCTTACTATAAGACTACTGATATATCTGCGTAAAAGTATGCCTCGATTTGTGCATCTTCAAAATACTGTTGATAACTAATATTCCGCTATTATAGGGGATGAGGAGCAGCTGACCAATAGATTAACACGTGCTCCCCAGACGGTAAAACCTAAGGCTGAAAGCTAAGAGTGTTGTGAAGAAAAATAGAGTAACACGTAAGTACTGTTCAATTTCCACAAATATAAAATACATGTGAGGCAATAAGAAACAAATGGATTTAAGTGAAAAATTTAAGAGTTTTTTGTAAAACGCGTTTAAAGATAAGGTCCTAGGTAAACTTTCATTGAAAAGTATTAGATCCTGTATAACAGCATTTACTGCGGCTACCAGTGCTATCTCTTGCCCCAAGAAAGAGCAGAGGTTCACCTTCCATTTGTACTGGTTATCTCCAAATTTTGAATTTTGCCACTGCCATATATCGCTTTTTTTTCTTCCTGCCTCCACGTGTGCATGAAATAATTTTAGTCCGGAGAATGGTTTTGGTTGATGCATTGCATTGTAAAAGAAATATCCTGATTTTTACTTTCATTTATGAAAAAGGAAGTATTGTGTGCGCGAAAAAATTTTCACTCAAAAATTTAACCTTAATTTCCATTTTGCTCATCCCCAAATGAATGTTAAGTTTTTTTTTTTTTCGACTCGACCGCACGTGGATAAGTGCCTAAGAACGTATAGACCAGCGAAATATCCATTTTGACGATTTCCGAGTTAGTCACAACAAGTTTTCTCGTGACGTCTGTATGTATGTCGCATAACTCAAGAACGGTATGCTAGAAAGTTGAAATTCGGTACGTAGACTCCTAGTGGGGTCTAGTTGTGCACCTTCCCTTTTGGTTGCATTTGGGTGTTTCTAAGGGGGCTTTTGCCCCTTATTGGGGGGACATAATTGTTAATTTCGATGTAAACTCAAGTGGTGTTATAATTTGACGGACACTTGGCGATATATCGCCAGTTTTTGGAGGCCAAGTTTTGTCGCCATTGGCGGGTTTTTTTTTGAGCAATCACGATTGCTTATTGAGCAATCACAATTGCTTATTGTTCTCATTTGACCGTTTTTGGGGTCCGTGCCTTTTTCAACTTGGACCAGAAGCCTTTGCAGCACCACCGCCCACCGTCCTCTGCAGGCGGCGCGGCGCGGTTGGTCCGGTTTTGAGCTATCCGCTTCTCTTGGTCGGAGGCGTCCATGTCCTACACACACGCACGTTCACACACATACACACAAAAGACTTCACACACATCCACTCACACACGCCTACGTGCATACACACAGGCACATTACACACAACTATGCACAAGTAACCGCCCAGGAGGAGAGGCAGACTTGGGGGGGGGGGGGGACAGGAGCCGTTTCTAGAAACAATAACTCCAATGAGTAGGGTCCTGTCTCAGTTCGTGATTGCGAAGAACATAATTTGAATTCAAAATTTCAGAATTCAAATTAATTTTTTTTTTTTTTAAATTTGTTTTCAATTTGGCCACTGTTGGTGATATTTAGAGAGTAAACTATTGAATCACATTAAAATTGCTAATAATTGGAAAATGACATTAAATTGAAGTAAAAGGAAGTCATGTGAGGCACACATCTGCTCGTTTTCTAAACAAATCCAGAAAAAAAAAGGTGCTGTAGTTTAAGCCACAGAAGTATTACATATGTGGCAGTGAGAAGCAAAGGGATTTAAGTGGACATTTTCAAGTTTTGAGTAAAACGACTATATAAAGAAAAGGTCCTAGGTAGGCTTTCATTACATTTTTTTCTAAATCATGCTATACAGCAGCAACTACCAGGGCTACTAGTACCATCTCTTGCCACAAGACAGAGGAGAGGTTCGCCAACAATGTGTACTGGGTGTCTCCAAATTTTTAATTCCATCCTTTTGCTTCTCACTGCCTCGTGTGTGGCAGGGACAAGCAAAGGGATGCAAGTGCCGAAATAAAAAAATTGGAGATAACCAGTACAAATGGTAGGTGAACCTTTAGTTCATTTGGGCGATAATGGGAGATGGATCAGTTTACCACGTTAGAGTTTAGAAACGTAGTGTAATTAGGATTTTTACTTCCTTTTACAAAAAAGGAAGTATTGTATTCGCGAAAAAAATTTCACTCAAATCAGCCTTAATTTCCATTTTTCTCTCCTCGAATGAATGTTAAGTTTTTTTTCGACCCGTCCAGACGTGGATAAGTGCCTAAGAACCTACAGACACCCGAAATATCCATTTTGACTACCATCGAGTTAATAACAACGAATTTTCTCGTGACGTCTGTATGTATGTGTGTATGTATCCCGCATAACTCAAAAACGGTATGTCCTAGAAAGTTGAAATTTGGTACGTGGACTCCTAGTAGGGCCTAGTTGTGCACCTTCCTTTTTGGTTGCATTCGTGTGTTCTTAAGGGGGTCTTTTACCCCTTTTTGAGGGGAAATCATTTTTAATTTCGATGTAAACTCAACTGGTGTTATAATTTGTCGGACACTTGGCGATATATCGCAAATGTTTTTGTCGCCAACTTGGAGACAAATTTGGCGGATTTTTTTTTTTAATTTGTTTTCAATTTGGCCACTGTTGGTGATATTTAGATGTTAAACAATTGAATCACATTAAAATTGCGAATAATGGGGAAATGACATTAAATTGGAGTGAAAGGAAGTCACGTGATGCACACATCAGCTCGTTTTACGCATCTTGTTAAGAGTCTCTGCTTGTTGACCTGCTTGTTGAATTTCTTGTTTTTACGAATGACGCCTGTCCAGCGGAGTCGGCTTTGTTTATACAGTCCTTCCGACTTTACGCAATCTTTTTTAGACAAAAACACCAACAACAAACCTCCGCGAGCAAGTGCCTTCATCTGGGAGTTGGCGCGTGTTTATTACGGTGAATCGAAACATTTTTAAAAGAAATAGTTGGATTTTTTACGACATTTTACAATTCGAAGTTCCCTTTAAAAAATAAGTTGGTTTTTTACGATATTTTACAATTCGAAGTTCCTTCGAAGTCCCGCCCCCCCTTTCGACTGACTTCAATCGCTTCAGTCGACAGAAATGTTTTGACTAATAAATGAAGCAAAACCTGTACTCGTACTCTATTTGTCTTCATCTATACATATAATAAAATAAGATGTGTGTGTGTGTGTGTGTGTGGTGCACATTCCGAGAAAACGAAAAGGCCTAGAAAGATGAAATTTGGTATACAGGTGTAGTTTTTGCTGAAGTTGTGCACCTCGGGCTTCAATTTTTGATATTTTAATTAGAAAAAAAGTTATTTAATGTTTTATGTGATTTTTAGCACTTTTTAATACTTTTAACCTCACAGACCCCGAACCAATCTCGCCAGACAAATATTTTTTGTACTATAGGGTCGGAAATTTAATTTTAAATATGATGAACAAAAACATTTTGAAAAAAGAGCAATTTTTGTATTTTTTATAAATTTTTGAAAAAACCTTTATTTTGCATTTTTTTCTGGGTTCTCTTCATTTATATTTTTCTAATATCTTCCTGCGAGAAGTATCAAAGCCTCATTTCTAAAATTTAAGTTGGTAATAGTAAAAACATTTCGCCCTCTTCAGAAGAAAAAAGTTCTTAAGAATACGTAATAGTTTTTTTTTTTTTTTTTACAATTTTTTTAATGCTGAACACATGTCTTTCCACGCATCAGTCGAAAAAAGCGTTCTTCAATCTTCTATGGCTCTGACGTCACTACTTGGATTTCGATTCGGTATTTACGACGGAATCTTAATCGCAAACAATGTTAATCTTTTTTTTTTTTTTTTACTATATAGCTTACTTCTAATTTTCGTGTGTTTTTCCGGCAGCGCTTGCTTTTTTTCTTTCTTTTTTTTTTTTTTTTTGTTTTATTTAGGGATTGCATTTATTTCTTTTTTCATTCTTCCCTCCCCCCCCCCCAAGCTGGAAGTTTTGTTGTATCTATATTACGTTACATTTCATAGTTGTGTGCATTTAAGTCACTAAAAACAGCGAGATTTTTTTTTCTTTGTCACTTACTTTACCTTGTTACTTTTGGCACACTACGGGGAATTTTGGAGATAACTTTTTTTTTTGCTCTACTTAAAATAAAAAAAGCGGTTTTTTGAGTGATCTTTGTTTTTATTAGGAAATGAGCTGGGAGGTTAAAATAAATAGAGATGGATAAGAAATATTAGAGACAGATCGTAAAGGTAGCCGCCGAAGGCGTCAATCTTGGCGTAAAAATGTGACAGGCACAAAGAAAGATAGAGATGGATTGATTAATACTGCTGCCAAATTTATTTAAACAGCCGCCAAAGGCGGCAAACTTGAATTAAAGTGGTAAATGACAAGTTAGTCAAACAGCCGCCGTAGGTGGCTGCTTGCATAGAAAGGTGAATGGCGTAAGAAGGCGAACCAGCTGGTCGCCGCAGGCGGCTGGTTTAGTTATAAATGTCTGCATTTGTATTACGTTTAAAGCGGTTTAAAATACTTCATTTAATTGTATGTTTCAATCTTTATATTGAAACATATATCCATTCGCATTTTTTTTGTTGTTTTTGTAGAGTATCATTATCTTTTAATCAGTAATTAATATTACAAATTGCGAATAGATTATGTATTTTTTTGCGTTGCAAATAGATTTTTTTAAAGGCTTCTAAAAGTGCAAAAGTGGTAACAATTTTTTGTTGACTTTTGTACCCAGTGGCTTCAATTAAGAAGTCCTTTGAGCTTTATTTAACAACGTTAGGAAAGTTAAAATGTAATGACAAGTAAACAAAATAAAATTTCGAAAATAAAATTTTGTTTATTAATCCAAAAAAGTAAAAAAATATATAAAGAAAATGAATCTTTTCAAGCAAAACGTTTTGATCTAATCGGCGATTTTTTAAAAACATTTTTTGCACTGGGTGTTTTTTTTAAAAATCACATTGGAAGAAAGAGAAATGTTTGGTTTAAAAATAAAGCAGCCATCACAGGGAAATTTAGATCGGCACATTGCATCTTCTGTTGTAATGTCTTAGTCTCAGTTTGTAAAGATCATATTCAGTAATTCTTGGTCAGGTAAGTCTAAGTCACTAGTCATAATCAGTTGTCAAAGTCGGTGGTCAAAGTCTTTGGTCAAAGTCGGTGGTCACAGTCGGTAGTCAAGGTCAGTAGTCAAAGTCAATAAATAGTTATAATCAGTTGTATAAATCATTAGTCATAGTCAGTACAATTAAGTCATGGTCGAAGTTCTTGAACATCCGTCTTTTCTCGCATCTTAATCCAACTGTCCCACGCTGCGTCTCTTCCCCTGAATTTATGTCTAATTCTACAAATAATGAAAAAGACTTTAGTCAGACATACTTTGAGTTAATAAAATAAAGATTGATAACAACAAAGTTTTATAGTTCAGCGCACAGTTGTTGGCATCATATTCAGTAAATCCATTTCGAAACCGATTGACAGAGTTGCTAAATTCAAGAAAAATTGTTATAAGGATTCTTTAGAAAGAGATGTGAAATAACGGTGTTTGCTTACGATTTTGCAGGAATCGCGTCCAACATAGTGCAAAATGCCATTTTATTTCATAAACTTGACCAACACAAAGTCTGTAAGGCTTGTCATTGGTGGTTTAAATTATAAAATAATAATCATAATAAATGTGTGAAAATGACAGAATTCCCTTGTAAATTGATTTATCACCTTTCACTAAGCAAACTAATTTAGTAAAAAATTACACTGCAAGCATGAAATTTTGGGAGCTTAAAGAACATTTGGCTGTTGATTCGTTCTAGTATTTATGTGAGTTTGAGCTCATAAGATTTTGAGTAGCACGCATATAAACTCGTGGAAAAAACGCTCTTTTATAATGAAATCATTTTTGAGACCGTTTAAATAAGTAAGATGATTAGATCTCATGGTTTTCTGACATGAGTATAAAACTACATCACGTAGAGAATAACTACAGCTCTTGCTCAAAGTTATTGACAGGCGTTTTAGAGTAATTGACCTAAAACTGTGATTCTTTTTGTTTCAAATGAACAAATTTGAGACCGCATAATTAAAAAAGATTATTTGCCATGAGTTTCTAACCTGGATCTTAAACTACACCACTCGAACTATAACTACAGCTGTGTCCCAAAGTTGTTGACCCGTCGCGATTAAAGTTATTCACCTCTAAACTTGGTCATTTACAAAAAAAATCATAGACTTTGAAACCGTTTAACTACTAAAGACAAGAAAAACGAAAGTTATTTTATATTTTTCTTAGTAGAATGCTGTGGTGAGTAGTTAATTATATACTTATTTCCGAGGGTTACTCAGGGCTTTAGCAGATATCCGGGCCTAAACAAGGCAAAAAAAGTAAAATGTAGCAGTTTCAATTGACCTTTGCCCTCAAAACCACGAGTGAGTCACTAAAGTATTTATGCTAGCATGTACTTGGTATCAAGTAGTATCCACATTTAAAAGAACTGCCGTTCAGCCATTGCTTTTGAAGCAAAACAATAATATATTTTGCTCTTTTTTTCACGTCATTACACTTTAAATCCTACTCAAAACAAACAAATCAGTTTTTAGAAAAATAAACTTCACTTTTCTTATCATAGTACCACTAACACATCCTGAAATTTTTACGAAAATTGAAGATATCAACTATTAAAAGTGTCCAGCTTTATAAAAAAAAATGACTCTTCATCACATTAACTAATGATTATTGGTATTTAATTAACTTGGTTTGGAGCATGTCTGTTCGTGTGGAATCTTGGAACTTAATTTTCACACTTTCATCCGATCACTTAATGTGATCGGATTCTTTTGAATTTTGTCATGCGACCTCAGAGCCGATGAGAAGTCAAGATTCTAATCAGTGCATTCATATCATCACTAGATTTGGTGAATAGATAAATTTCATTCTAAGCATTTGGAAAACATTTCACTTCTTACAGTCGTGCAAAAACGTAGCAATTTATCCGCGGAGTTACTAATTCTTCCGGGGCAAGGATGGAAGCGTTACCGAAACGGCTAGTTTTCTAATCTGTCCGCGCACCACTCTGACAAAAAAAAGTATACCGTGTATGGCAAAATGGCACTATCCAAAATCTGGCAAAATTGGTGCATCAAGGCCCATAGATGGCAGAGGTGAGCGACGACTGCGAGATGAGTTCAGGCGAATAGACGTGCAACAGTTGAGCAACTGACCAGATGAACGAATGTGCAACCAACAATGTCTCCACTACGACGTCAAAAGCGAACGTTGCTACGTATGGGCGTCCACTGCAGGTCCCTGGTTGATGCACCAATGCTAACTGCTGTTCTTTGGCGACAAAGGCTGGAATTTGCACGCCAGTACAGCACCTGAACTTCCTCTGAGTGGAGACTAGCCGCTTTTTCCAATTAATACTGTTTTATGCTCCATCAGACAGATGGATGTGTACATATACGGAGTGCAACGAGTTAAGCAAACACCCTGAAGCAATTGATGGAAAAATTCATGCAGGAGGAGGGAGATGTTGGATCTTGATCCGGGATCATGTTTTGTGTCGGGGAATGTTTCGTGCAATACTCTGGGTGCATTCATCAATGCGAAAGGCATGATGGAACAAAGCAAGTCTGCTTCGATCCTTGCGGACCCTGTTCACCCTTACGCACGAATTGTTTTTTTAATGATATCATCTACAAAGAGGGCAGTGCGACGTGTTATAAAGACTTTGCGCTTGTGTTTCGCAAAGCACGACGATGACTTTACCCTTCTCCCTTAACCAGCAAATTCCGTAGGCTTTAACCCAATCAGACTTAACTGAACTAAGACTATTCTGAGAAGACCTTATACTCAGAAAATATTAAGATAACCAGTTAGTATTTGCAGTCTATTTTTTTATTAGATTTATTTAGTAAATTTGAAAATGTCTACTGTTTATGCACCACAATTAATCAGATATGTAAACTTTGTGGGAGTATTGTGGCAAGAAAGAGCATTAACTTCAGATTTTAAATGACTAACCATTGCACCTTAAATTTTTAAGATTTGCCACTGTAATCTCCAGTGAGCTGTATGCTTTATATTTAGATATTTCTTTCATTGAGTTTCATCAAGCTGTTTATCTGACCCTTTGTAATAAGCCACAAATCTATTGAGTGGCAATATAGGAAGATGCACTACGTTAACCGTCAGCCTAGAAATGATCTGAATACTTAATATGTCAGAGGATTCGTTTTCAAATCTGATTATAACAACTAACTACATCAAGTCATTTATTTATTTTTTGTAAAATAGGTTTAATTGCAAAAACACGTTTTTAGTTTTACTCCTTAAACATGAATGATTTATATCTGAGTCGTGAATATTAGATGCACGGTATGGTGCGAAGCTCCAAAGTTAATGTTTGAATTTGTCTTTGAAATACTCAGCACTCAGTGAATAACATAAGCAAAGAAAACATCTGAGTTACATATGTATTCTACAGTAAAATGTTTGAAGTAAGTACCGCGGGAGAAAAGATGTTTCACAGCAAAATATTTTTCTTAAGTTTTGATATCATTTTTTTTAACCTTGCCGAAAAGCCACGATACTTCGCAAAAGCTATCAGTTTAGTTTTATTGTAGTCTCAAAATATTTCCGCATCTGTCTGTCAAAAATATAATCTAACTTACCTTCAAAATGCTCTTGGGAACTGGATTTGAACTTTGTTTTAAGGTTATTTTTTCTGTCATTTGAGTCAAGTTTGTTATTTAGTCCAGTGGGTAAGTTGATTCATTCGGTCTACAAACTCCGTATTTATTTAAATCCGACATTTTCATTTTATCTTTTTTTTTTTCTTCTTACAGCAAAAACAATTCAGACGTAAATTTTTCTTAAAAAAGCGCAAGAATTTCTCTTTAAAGGAGTATTTATTTTTCTTTTGCTTTGAAGATTCAAATGTTTGGCTGGAATGTACTGTAGGTAATGATTCGTCTGTACTTTTACTAATACCGCTATTGTTTTTGATGTGCACATCTATATAATCAATGGTAAATTGAGTGTTAACTGTGCCAATGGCTTGTTTGCATATTTTTGTTAGTTCTTGAAGGGTATCACACTCTCTTGTGCAAGCTCTTCCATTTAGATTTCTGGAACCTTTTTCATTGCAAGAGTGGGAGTCGGTGAAGTAGAATTTACTATTGCTTTGTATTACACCAAATGAAAAAGACCGGGCTATTAGAATACCCGATGTATGATGTTCGAAAAGAGAGTCAAGTGCTTTTTCTAGTGTCAATCCAATAATATTGTCATTTACTTCATCTCGTAAACTTCCATAATATGGTGGATCTGGAGCATAGTCGATTTCAAAGCTATTGTTGAAAATGTTGACATCTGTTTTAATGGCATCAAAATTCCGGACAAGAAGGAATCCCGAATGGCTGATGGCTTCAAAGTTTGGGTTGTTATTGGTGAGGTTTATGATATTTTGATACAATTTATTGCCCTCTGTTAATATTTCATCTAGAGTAGCAGTTTCCCATTGGTGTGGAGGTTGAATTGAGCTTTTGATAATACTTGCGAGGGCCATGGCACAGCATTGTCTTCCAGCTGTATTTGAGTTGAATATTTCCCTATTGCCTTGGTGAAATGATGCAAGTAGAATTCTAGAGTCCTCTTGAATTGGGGTGAAGACATAAGTTATTTGTGGAATTTTATGGTGATGGTAGTTTTCTTCAGGTTGATTATTTTGGAGTTGTAACAAGTCTTTGACATCATAGTTTAGGATATTGTTTATTTCAAGTTTGTAGTTGACTATTATTTGGTTCAATGTTTTAATGCTGAAATATATTCCATACAAAACTGCGGTTTGGAGTCTCAAGTTAGGTATATCAATTTTATTGATGCATAAAGAAAAAATCACAACTTCTGCGTAAAAACTATGTAGTCCAAAATTTGAAGTGAGCTTTGTTTTTTGAGCCGAAAGTATGATGATGAAAATGAAGAAACTAGATGCTTGAAATATTGAATTATTCTTATAATAATATTTTTCAATTTCAAGTGTTCTTTTTTCATCTTGATTTATTTCATTGTTTTCTGATACTTTTATTTTTTGTTTGGCTTGTCTGGAACAAAAATGTGAAGTAATAAAAATAACGTGATCATATTAAAAAATTCAAGGAGTATTTATTTAAAAAAAAATCAAAAGCTAATACAATAGTAACCCTCTAACCATGAAATCACATGATCAGTTCGACACGAAGAAAGTTGAAATAGGGAGCAATCAGAAAATCATCTTGAGACATACACCATGTAACAAAAAATATATGCACATAGTCGGAAATGTGCGAGGCTGTGGTGGCTTGGTCGGTAAGGCGTCGGACTCGTGACCGGAGGGTTCCGGGCTCGATCCTCGCAGGTCGAAGATCCACCGTTTTCATTAAGGGTGACTGGGGAACGTTAAATATGCTCGTGGTGCTGACCATGGATTGTTCGGTTTCTGGTCTGGATCATAAAAGCAGAGCTGTCTTCAATGTCTCATTTAACTGGGTAAGCCAAAAACAGTGGTAGGTACGAGGGACTCTGGAGTGAAAAGTCGGAAACGAGCTATCTTCAAGAGACTTAACATGTATGTGGTCAAGGAGGACACGAACAAATGAGTACAAATTCAGAGCAAGAGATTTTTTATTGGGATGTTATGACATGATAAAGGTTACAATACCACCTGTAGTATAGATTGCTCTGGCGGCTATACAAAACAAAACGGGGGTTTGGCATAGAATAAAGTAGATCAACTATGACCCCTCCAGAGGGTCATGCCATAAACTTTGCATTTGGGCAGCTAATCAACTATCTTGGATAGATGTAAACCATCTTATGTCTAGCAAGCGTCTGCAAGCAGTTACGTATATGTCTAGCAAGCATGATCCAAAAGTGCTCTATAGGTGAGAGATCTGGTGATCTAGAGGACCATGTGGGTACTGTATTTTCTTAAACGCGTTAACAGAAGTGTCGTGTAACGTGAAGACGAGCGATGCTGTGTCGATAAATCGCACTTGAACGACTTCATAGCACAGGCAGTACAACCTGCTATAAAATGTCGTTCACTTGACAGCGAGCCGTCATAGTGCCTAGATGGACGAGTGAAGGTCTTCGTGTGCCGTCCAATAAATGTGGAATTGGACTACTGGCCTGGCCGCTTCCACTCGCGTGTGATTAGGTCAAGACCACTAGTGCAGAATCGGGACTCATCATTGAAGATGACATGCTTCCTGTCAGTGACACTCAAGCTTACACAATCAAGCGATTGAATAGTCCTCTTGCACAAACAGTCACTTTTTCAATCTTGCTTATCTGAGCATCTCGTATTTGCATAGCGCACTTATACTTGTCTGACTGACGACGAAATTGAAATAAAAAGCATGTCTCCTATCAAACTACATTCCTGCCGGGTTTCTTGCTTGCCATTCAATTTTTTCTAGGTAAATTTTTTTTTTCTGTGACGGTGTATTTTGTCCCAAATTTTAATTGAATTTTTCTGTTCATTATCGAGAAATGAAGTTTTAAAGTCTGCCAAAACTTTTAAAAGAAAAGCGTCAAATTTAAAGACTCTGCAGGTAATTTTTCGCGATTGTTCACCGCTTGTTGGGTTTCTAGCTTCTACAAAAGAAATGGAAAAGGAGAAGAAATTCGCACCCGTTATATAATGACTTGATTTTGTCGGGGTTGGAAGAAAAGTGGGCTTCTTTTAATATTTAAAAAAAAAACTATTTTGAGGGTTTCTTTTTACGAATAAAAGTTATAATGAGCGAATAAAATTTTTATTTTTGTGTTTCTGTTACTGATTGTACAGTTTGTGTCGAATATCCTAAATAATCTTCCCAAAACCATTTGACAGAAATTTGCGCCACTATGCAGTTGTTTCTCTTCTAATGTGTGACGATTTTTTTCTTTCTTTTTAACTGAATGTTTATTCAATGTTTTGTTTTAGCAAAAAAATAGAAGAGAGGGAGATTGAAGATTACCTGAATCACACACAGTTTAATGGCACTTGGGTATCAAAAATTTGTCCTCGAAAATCCTGACGAGTAACCGCGATGCAGATGTTTAACTGCAGTCCCATAAAAATGCCACGGGGCCGGAATGAAAAAATTACACAGGTATGTTATTTTTATTTATTGCGTACTGAGCTTTACATGTTGATTTGCATGACGATGACCCCCGTTTTAAGCGGGTTTATTTTAAGGGGATTTGATTATACGCGGTTTAAAATTTTACACCTTCCATTTTATTTTGCGCGGATGAATTTTGATTTTACACGAATACAGCATTGCAAAAAGATAAAATTTTTCCCTGTTTCAAAATCCATGTTGCTGAGATTGCGGATAATATACGTGTAAGGACTGTTGTGACCAAAAACCCTCGCTCCAGATGGAACTTCTGGCTGTGCTAGTGTAGAACGTGCGGGTTTAAGTATCTATGTACGTTCACAAACGCTTGGACAGTGAATGATGAATGAAATATAAATTTTTAAAACCGGGATATTCTTTTACGCTTAACCATGCATACTTTACTTAGAATGTCTTTAAAATATTTTTCCTCTAATCTAGAACACGAATAAAATCCAGGGCTGCGGAGACGGACTAATTTTGGGGTATATGAGTTGAAAATATATATTTACCATGAAGAAATATATACTATGCCTTGCCTTCAATATTCGAGTTGGACCGAACCATTGTTTCGGTCACTCGTCTGGTCAGTGCTAATTCCATATTAGCTACCAGTTTGTTTAGCACTCTTGGCTTCCTTAAGGTGTTTTTCCACCTTCAGCTCAGTCACTTCTTAAACCGGACTGATGAGTGCTAATAAGCACGAAACTGCAGTCCTCGGCTGGAATGACTGAGCTGGCGGTACATTTTATGTATTTGAGTTGGAGTTCGCTAGTTTCCCCCAGAGTCACTAACTCAGTCAATGCTACGGCATATGAGTCGAGTTGAGCAGATTTTTGAGTTAAAAAGTCGAAGGGTCTAAAATTGTCCGGAGTCGGTCATTTTCCCTCCGCTGCGCTGATTGTACCACCCTGGTTTATTTCACACACACACACACAAAAAGAGAAAAAATCGTGCCAATAATGGTAAAATAGAACTCTGCTAAACAACACAATGTGATCTTAGCAAGAAAAAACGAGCATGCGTCAATAGTGTATTAAGTCATAAGTCGAAGCATCTTCGGTCAAGGATTAAATATTTCACCGTCTTAAACATTAGAAAAGTTTCAAATAATGTTACTTTGTTTGTTAATGTACACATATAGCCACATTATTGACTTTATTTTTAAAAAGTATTTTTTTAACTGATAAATTTGCTTGAAATTGCTTTAGATTAATGAGATTAAAAGTTTACCCGTTATTCTGTCGCCTTCTGTAGAAGAAGCAGGCAGTCACGACGGATAAGAGTCCGGTGTAAAGCACAGTTGCTCTCATCTGGAAATATGAAAATTATACTTTAGATCAATCGTAAAAGAACAGTTACAGAACAGGCAGCATTAATGTAAAGAAAAATGACATTTTCTGCGACAGGAGAAATTTCATTGATAGCTTGAAAATTAGGTATAAACTAACAACAAAATTGATTGAAGTGAAAAACCAATGTTGATAAAGCACAAATTATCTAGAGAAATGGTTATATTTTTGAGAATTTGGGTTTTTTTTATGTTGGTTTTTCATTTCAGTCATTTTAAGAGAAACATCAATTCGATCATTTCTCATTTAACAACACAGTTATATGTTTACGGAATATGATTATTATTATTATGTAGCAAATCAATCGCAATATCTAAAATATTTCTTTCTCATTTGATCAACAACTCATTTTTTGTCTTAATCATGTTCGTCCTGTTAACGGTATCTTAAATATCCATAAATATAACCAAGTATGAGGGAATCGTTACTGTTATAAAATACTGCAATTTATTCTTTGAAATTTTAAATTTAAAGATCTCTGTTGAGAGATAAAATGAAAAAAGTAATATTGTCTTACTTTTGGAGAAGTTCGTCTCTGAAATTCAAAATTAAATTGAAATTTCAAAGAGCTTAGGTTGGAATTCAACGCTATGCGTATCTCATCCACCTAAAAGTGAAAAAAATCCCATCTAGTTCCCTCTGTTGAAGATCTATTGCATTGTTGCAACAAAGAAATGATGTCTTGTAAGTTAGTATTGTTATAATTGTCATTTTTTGATAACAATACGTTGTTTTTTTGCTGTTTGAATATTGTTCTATAAAAGCTTAAAGAGTTAACTGCTTTAAAGATAAAACTGTATTTAATTCAGTGAAAAATAAAAGAACAAAAAAATAAGTAAAGACACACGATAGAAAGGAAACTTTGTTCCTCTTTTTTTTTTGAGCAATCACATTGCTTATTGTTCTCATTTTACTGTTTTTGGCGTCTTTGATTTTATCCCCCCCCCCCTGGCTCCTTCTGGAGCACCACCGTCGACCGGCCTCACGATGCTGCTCCTCTAGCGAAAACCGTCTCCAGGTCGCGTCTCTATCCTACACGCATACATACACACACACATCCATACACAATCATGCTTGCACACAGACACACAAACGCCTACACAAACACACTCGTGATTGTGAAAAACATAATTTGAATTCAAGATGTCAAAATTCAAATTATTATTATTATTTTTTTTAATATTCTAAACTGTTTCTTTACCCGCATCGTTTTCCTCACGCATATACAAAATAAAATTGTATATTTAAAGGAAGAAAACTAATTATAAACAACGTGAAATATAAATACAGTGGAGTCCCTCTATTGTGAACCCTCATGGGAACGGACACAAGTGCTCAGATTATGGGGTTGCTCATTATATAGGGAGATTGGAAATGCATGCATGTGTATTCTATTGCATTAATGTCCAATACTCTGTCAAGTGAGCTATACCAGTTATTGAGATGAGGTGCTGAGTTTTGTATTGGCAGCTAGTGCAATGTCTGATTAAACTCAGTGGGACTTAAACTCTTGCGTCTTTCTGTTTCGTTTTTAATTCACAATGTTTTACGCAACATTCAACATAACAAAACAGTTATCGGTACAGTGCCTGTAAAAAAGAGTAATTTTAATCTGTTTTTGCATAGTGTATTCTCGTTCAAAGTACGTGTTATAATCCAATTGTTTGAATAAAAAGGCTTTCGGGTTATCTTGAAATACGCAGTTCAGTGTCAAAAAATTCAGGCTCTTATTGCTCAGCTGAATGATTTTACGTAATGCAGCAATGTCCACGAAAATAATTTTTCTTCTTCCTCTCATCATCCTGTTCTTCATTCTCTTCAGTCAGTGGGATGGAATTGTGAATGTGCTTCAGGCTTTCAAACTTGATTCATAGGAGTTCCCGATTACCGATTGTGAGCATGTTCAGTTTATAAAGAGGTAGTAATTCAATCCGGTTAAAAATGGCGTTCATAATACAATAAAGCCTGTAAAGTTGACCACCTGTCTAAATTCACCGCTTTTGTCAGGAATGGAATTAGTCCTATCTTATATAATGAAGGAAAACCTCTCTATCTTGACCACCTCTCTATCTTGACCACCTATCTATCTTGACCACTAATATACACCAGCTGTGGTTTGGAGTATTGTAATAAACCCTTTGTAAGTTGACCACTTGGCAACAGCATTAGATCGTACTAAAAGTTTAATCAGTTATGCATCAAATAAGCAACCAAACATTTTTAAAAACACCAATGAATATTTATGTTTCTATCTAAAAACATTGGGCTTATGTTAAGTCCCAGAAAATGCGCCAAACTTCTTTAAGAAGTTATTTTGTTGAAAAGTAGTGTAGTGAAAAGTAATGTATTTTGTTGAACTATTGTTACAAATGTACAAGAAAAAAATCAAAGAATTTAAGTCACTTTTGACTTATTATGAGTTTTTAGGAATTGTTAATGTCAAGTAAATAGTTTTTAATAAGCAATGAGACATTTTTTTTCTTCGATCGATTTACAGACATTTTAAATTTGTATGATAATTTAAGCGCCATTCTGGTAAAAAATCTCTAAAAATGTTTTAAACCGTTTTACTTATTGTTTTAAAGTAATGTTAAACAATGAAATTGAGTTTAAAGTATTCCAATTAGTTAAAAAATGAATGCATGGGGCAAGAAATGACAAAAAAAAAGTTAATTTTCTGTTGCAATTATGTTCATCTAGTTCAATTGATCCTCTCATAGTAGCAAAACACATTCCGATATTCGAGTTTTCCTTTTCTGACGTAAAATGGAAAAAATACCGTATGTTACTGGACCTACCCTTTCGTTGAACATAACTAAACAGTTTTGGGAAGAACTATAAAACTTAAGAGGATATTTCTTGCTTCAAGTATGATCATTTAGTGCAATTGAGCCTCTCATAATGGTAAAACATGTTTCGATATTCGGATTTTTTTTTTTTTTTTTTTTGAAGCTGCATGTAAATATTCAGTACGCGTTCCTCTTGTTGAACCTAACTGAGCAAATTTCACAAGAACTATTGAACTTAAAAGTTACTTTTCGGTTGCAAATATGTTCTTTTAGTTCAATTGATCCTCTCATAGTAGCAAAACACACTCCGATGTTCGAGTTTTCTTTTTTTGACGCGAAATGGAAAAAATTCACTATGTGACTGGACCTACCCTTTCGTTAAACATAACTAAGCATTTTTGGGAAGAACTATAAAACTGAAGAGGATATTTCTTGCTTCAAGAATGATCATTTAGTGCAATTGAGCCTCTCATAATGGTAAAACATGTTTCGATATTCAGATTTTTTTTTTTTTTTTTTGAAGCTGTATGTAAAAATTCAGTACGCGTTCCTCTTGTTGAACCTAACTGAGCAAATTTCAGAAGAGCTATTGAACTTAAAAGTTACTTTTCTGTTGCAAATATGTTCTTTTAGTTCAATTGATCCTCTCATAGTAGGGGCATTCCAAGGTATTTTTGACATTTATGTAGAGTCCGTAACGTGACCTTTTTTGCCATAACTTTTTAGTTTACTGCTTGATTAGCATATTATTTTATTTTGATCTTTTCCTACCAACACACCAGCTCAAATTAAAATAATTTGCAAATCGAACGGTAAATTAAAAAGTTATGGCAAAAAAAGGTCACGTTACGGACTCTACATAATGTTAAAAATACCTTGGAATGCTCCAGTAGCTAAACGCATTCCGATATTCGAGTTTTCCTTTTTTGACGCGAAATGGAAAAAATTCACTGTGTGACTGGACCTACCCTTTCGTTGAACATAACTAAGCATTTTTGGGTAGAACTATAAAACTTAAGAGGATATTTCTTGCTTCAAGAATGATCATTTAGTGCAATTGAGCCTCTCATAATGGTAAAACATGTTTCGATATTCAGATTTTTTTTTTTTTTTGAAGCGGCATGTAAAAATTCAGTACGCGTTCCTCTTGTTGAACCTAACTGAGCAAATTTCAGAAGAACTACTGAACTTAAAAGTTAAGTTTCTGTTGCAATTATGTTCTTTTAGTTCAATTGATCCTCTCATAGTAGCAAAACACATTCCGATATTCCAGTTTTCCTTTTTTGACGCGAAATGGAAAAAATTCACTATGTGACTGGACCTGCCCTTTCGTTGAACATAACTAAGCATTTTTGGGAAGAACTATAAAACTGAAGAGGATATTTCTTGCTTCAAGAATGATCATTTAGTGCAATTGAGCCTCTCATATTGATAAAACATGTTTCGATATTCAGATTTTTTTTTGAAGCGGCATGTAAAAATTCAGTACGCGTTCCTCTTGTTGAACCTAACTGAGCAAATTTCAGAAGAACTATTGAACTTAAAAGTTACTTTTCTGTTGCAATTATGTTCTTTTAGTTCAATTGATCCTCTCATAGTAGCAAAACACATTCCGATATTCCAGTTTTCCTTTTTTGACGCGAAATGGAAAAAATTCACTATGTGACTGGACCTACCCTTTCGTTGAACATAACTAAGCATTTTTGGGAAGAACTATAAAACTTAAGAGGATATTTCTTGCTTCAAGAATGATCATTTAGTGCAATTGAGCCTCTCATATTGATAAAACATGTTTCGATATTCAGATTTTTTTTTGAAGCGGCATGTAAAAATTCAGTACGCGTTCCTCTTGTTGAACCTAACTGAGCAAATTTCAGAAGAACTATAGAACTTAAAAGTTACTTTTCTGTTGCAATTATGTTCTTTTAGTTCAATTGATCCTGTCATAGTAGCAAAACACATTCCGGTATTCGAGTTTTCCTTTTTTGACGCGAAATGGAAAAAATTCACTATGTGACTGGACCTACCCTTTCTTTGAACATAACTAAGCATTTTTGGGAAGAACTATAAAATTTAAGAGGATATTTCTTGCTTCAAGAATGATCATTTAGTGCAATTAAGCCTCTCATAATGGTAAAACATGTTTCGATATTCAGATTTTTTTTTTTTTTTTTTTGAAGCGGCATGCAAAAATTCAGTACGCGTTCCTCTTGTTGAACCTAACTGAGCAAATTTCAGAAGAACTATTGAATTTAAAAGTTACTTTTCTGTTGCAATTATGTTCTTTTAGTTCAATTGATCCTCTCATAGTAGCAAAACACGTTCCGATATTCGAGTTTTCCTTTTTTGACGCGAAATGGAAAAAATTCACTATGTGACTGGACCTACCCTTTCGTTGAACATAACTAAGCATTTTTGGGTAGAACTATAAAACTTAAGAGGATATTTCTTGCTTCAAGAATGATCATTTAGAGCAATTGAGCCTCTCATAATGGTAAAACATGTTTCGATATTCAGATTTTTTTTTTTTTTTTTTGAAGCGGCATGTAAAAATTCAGTACGCGTTCCTCTTGTTGAACCTAACTGAGCAAATTTCACAAGAACTATTAAACTTAAAAGTTACTTTTCTGTTGCAAATATGTTCTTTTAGTTCAATTGATCCACTCATAGTAGCAAAACACACTCCGATATTCGAGTTTTCATTTTTTGACGCGAAATGGAAAAAATTCACTATGTGACTGGACCTACATTTTCGTTGAACATAACTAAGCATTTTTGGGAAGAACTATAAAACTTAAGAGGATATTTCTTGCTTCAAGAATGATCATTTAGTGCAATTGAGCCTCTCATCATGATAAAACATGTTTCGATATTCAGATTTTTTTTTTTTGAATCGGCATGTAAAAATTCAGTACGCATTCCTCTTGTTGAACCTAAATGAGCAAATTTCGAAAAGAACTATTAAAATTAGAAGTTAATTTTCTGTTGCAATTATGTTCAACTAGTTCAATTGATCCTCTCGTAGTAGCAAAACACACTCCGATATTCGAGTTTTCCTTTTTTGACGCGAAATGGAAAAAATTCACTATGTGACTGGACCTACCCTTTCGTTGAACATAACTAAGCATTTTTGGGAAGAACTATAAAACTTAAGAGGATATTTCTTGCTTCAAGAATGATCATTTAGTGCAATTGAGCCTCTCATAATGGTAAAACATGTTTCGATATTCGGATTTTTTTTTTTTTTTTTTTTGAAGCGGCATGTAAAAATTCAGTACGCGTTCCTCTTGTTGAACCTAACTGAGCAAATTTCGGAAGAACTATTGAACTTAAAAGTTACTTTTCTGTTGCAATTATGTTCTTTTAGTTCAATTGATCCTCTCATAGTAGCAAAACACATTCCGATATTCCAGTTTTCCTTTTTTGACGCGAAATGGAAAAAATTCACTATGTGACTGGACCTACCCTTTCTTTGAACATAACTAAGCATTTTTGGGAAGAACTATAAAATTTAAGAGGATATTTCTTGCTTCAAGAATGATCATTTAGTGCAATTAAGCCTCTCATAATGGTAAAACATGTTTCGATATTCAGATTTTTTTTTTTTTTTTTTGAAGCGGCATGCAAAAATTCAGTACGCGTTCCTCTTGTTGAACCTAACTGAGCAAATTTCAGAAGAACTATTGAATTTAAAAGTTACTTTTCTGTTGCAATTATGTTCTTTTATTTCAATTGATCCTCTCATAGTAGCAAAACACGTTCCGATATTCGAGTTTTCCTTTTTTGACGCGAAATGGAAAAAATTCACTATGTGACTGGACCTACCCTTTCTTTGAACATAACTAAGCATTTTTGGGAAGAACTATAAAATTTAAGAGGATATTTCTTGCTTCAAGAATGATCATTTAGTGCAATTAAGCCTCTCATAATGGTAAAACATGTTTCGATATTCAGATTTTTTTTTTTTTTTTGAAGCGGCATGCAAAAATTCAGTACGCGTTCCTCTTGTTGAACCTAACTGAGCAAATTTCAGAAGAACTATTGAATTTAAAAGTTACTTTTCTGTTGCAATTATGTTCTTTTAGTTCAATTGATCCTCTCATAGTAGCAAAACACGTTCCGATATTCGAGTTTTCCTTTTTTGACGCGAAATGGAAAAAATTCACTATGTGACTGGACCTACCCTTTCGTTGAACATAACTAAGCATTTTTGGGTAGAACTATAAAACTTAAGAGGATATTTCTTGCTTCAAGAATGATCATTTAGAGCAATTGAGCCTCTCATAATGGTAAAACATGTTTCGATATTCAGATTTTTTTTTTTTTTTTTTTTTTGAAGCGGCATGTAAAAATTCAGTACGCGTTCCTCTTGTTGAACCTAACTGAGCAAATTTCACAAGAACTATTAAACTTAAAAGTTACTTTTCTGTTGCAAATATGTTCTTTTAGTTCAATTGATCCACTCATAGTAGCAAAACACACTCCGATATTCGAGTTTTCATTTTTTGACGCGAAATGGAAAAAATTCACTATGTGACTGGACCTACATTTTCGTTGAACATAACTAAGCATTTTTGGGAAGAACTATAAAACTTAAGAGGATATTTCTTGCTTCAAGAATGATCATTTAGTGCAATTGAGCCTCTCATAATGGTAAAACATGTTTCGATATTCGGATTTTTTTTTTTTTTTTGAAGCGGCATGTAAAAATTCAGTACGCGTTCCTCTTGTTGAACCTAACTGAGCAAATTTCGGAAGAACTATTGAACTTAAAAGTTACTTTTTTGTTGCAATTATGTTCTTTTAGTTCAATTGATCCTCTCATAGTAGCAAAACACATTCCGATATTCGAGTTTTCCTTTTTTGACGCGAAATGGAAAAAATTCACTATGTGACTGGACCTACCCTTTCGTTGAACATAACTAAGCATTTTTGGGAAG